>NW_028261389.1:67709118-67789118 GCF_051295495.1 Thamnophis sirtalis
TTTTCTTATGTCCCAAAAATAAGACATGGTCTTATTTTTTTTGAATCCCCCCCCCTGGCCTTATTTTCAGGGAGATCTTATTATTTTTGAGGTGCAGGAGGCGGTGAGCATGGTCACCTCATGGTGCTGCTGTGTTGCAATATCTTTGGGGAGCACTTGTTTTTGGGGCAGGGATTATTTTAGCGCATGCGCTCAAAAGCCCTATTATCCGGGGAGGTCTTATTTTGGGGAAAACAGGGTATATATATTTGCATAACTTAATCCCTACAATTTCAGATGATTATCTCTAAACCATCGATCTAAACACATAGATGGAGCTTTTGTTTCAACCAATTTGACTTCAAATACTATGCTTCTCAATGAAATGGATTCATGCCTTTTAATGGAGAGACGTCAAGCATTTGGTTGTAGAAATGCAAGTTATTTATATACTTAGAAATCTACCCATAATTACAAATAGCTCAAAGAGGCAACCGGACTTCCTTGGGTTTTTTTTTTTTGGAGAATTTTTGTTTCTTTGAAGAGCTGAAGAAGTGTCTTGGATGAGAAGCGAGACGTCATCAAAGAAAAATAAGAAGCTGCAGATACTGAGACTCAAAAGATGGAATTTACTGCATGCAGTTCACATACAACAAGACATTATCCTTCCTTGCTTCATTTCTCTCTCTCAATTCATTATTCTTGATCCCTGGTATAAATATGCTAATCTAAAATATTGATATAATAATGGTTTGAAACAAGGTGACTTCATGAAGATTGTTACAAGGAGAGAACACCTGGGTGCTTCACTCCTCTCAATTGCAGAGTTACCTTTGAAACAAAAAGAGAACATCTGGACATTCACTGTCACAAACTTGCAATATCTCAACAGGCATCAATACAGACAGAATTCAACAATCCCCACCACCCACCCCATCCCTTAATTCCTGCAACAGTCAATATCTCTTTGATTGGATGTATCTCTACCAGGCTCTTATGTAAGTGTCCATTTCTCCTTGACTTCTAACAAAAGCTCAAAAGCAAGTACATCAAGGAATGCTAACAGCAGCAAGAAAGCTCACATGATGAGAGGCCTGTGAAAGACAAGACTCAGGATAAACAAACAAGTGAGAGGCAGCACAGACCGGCAGGCCAGCTTCATCAAGGTTTCTTTATGCTTTTTGTACACAGTCAGACTTTCAACAGAGTTGGAAGGGACCTTATAGGTCATCTAGTCCAACCCCCCACTCAAGCAGGAGAATCTACACCATTTCTGACAAATGGCAGTCCAATCTCTTCTTGAAAGCTTCCAGTGATGAAGCTCCCACGACCTCCATTGCTCTCACTGTCAGAAAGTTCCTCCTTATTTCTAGGTTGAATCTCTCCTTGGTCAGTTTCCATCCATTATTCCTTATCTGGCCTTCAGGTGCCCTGGAAAATAGCTTGAGCCCCCTCCTCTCTGTCGCAGCATCTCAAATATTGGAAGATTGCTATCATGTCTCCCTGGTCCTTCTCTTCACTAGACTAGAGTTCTTCGTATGTTTTAGTCTCCAGTCCCCTAATCATCCTGGTTGCTCTCCTCTATACTTTTAGACCATCCTTTGATCAACCTCCCAGATTCTCTCTCAATTTATAGCACAAGAGGAATCTATGCGATGGGAATCATAGGCGGATCACGTTGGATACATGCACAATACCATTATATTACCACACAATAATGAAGGTTGAGGTTACACAGTCTGCAGAATCAAGGTATCTCTAAAGGTAATGTAGAATCACCAGACACTTGGAAGAAAATCTTTGTCAGGATGGTCCTTAACAATTTGAGACCAAATCCACCAGGATTTCTGTATTTCAGAGCTACATAATGTTTTCATGGCAATGATCTTTTTGATCTTTGGGGGGCATGCAAGGGGGTACATTACAAATAGCGGGAAGAAGGAAAGTAAACATTCATTTTGATTTTATTTATGGTTACACTGAATTATAGTGAAATACACAAATCTGCAGAGCTATTCCTCTCACCTTCAAGCCTGCATGAGTTTCCCAGAAGCAACTGGTGGCCATTATGGGAACAGAACATTGAACATGATGGAGCTTTGGCCCAATTTCTTTGTTACATTTATATCCCACCCCCTCCTCCCATTCGATCTCCATCAAAGTGTTTTTCCCCTGTTCTTCTTCATCTTTCCTTGCTAAAGAGATGCATAAGACACGTGATGGGAAACCAGCAAGTAGGTTCTTCCAGATGGACATGCAGTCCAAGTTGAAGTATGACTTCAAAGGAATGTATTTGCTTCTTTTAACAAGCTTTTCACTTCTTCTTACTACCTATATGACAATATTTTGTTTTAGCCATACAGCTGAATGATGAAAGAATCTAATTTCGGTTTCACAGGCCTTCCACAAACACTGTAAACAGCCTGCTCATCTTCTCTAAATGCTTTTTAAAAAGCCAAGCAAAGCGTAGATAAGGGTGGGTGATGATTCTGTGTTTGACAAGAAGTTGCTGCAGACAGTGGTTATTATGGAAATTACTACCATCAAAGCTTAATGGAAATATGTTAAGAATATTATGCTAATCTCTAAAGTGCATTAAGCACACCATTACACTGGTCTAAGAAGAAGACATTACAAATGATGTCATCCGTTATTACTACAAAGTTAAAATAAAATTCTCTCCAACAATGTAAAAGAAATAAATTGTTTTGTTTATAATCATACCCTGTTTCCCTGAAACTAAGACCTCCCCGGATAATAAGCCCAATTGGGCTTTTGAGCACATGCATTAAAATAAGAACTCCCCAAAAAATAAGCCCTACCCGAAAATATTGTAACACAGCAGCAGCCATGAGGTGACCATGCTCGTTGCCTCCTGCACCTCAAAAATAATAAGACATCCCAGAAAATAAGTTCAAGTGCTTATTTCAGGAGTCAAAAGAAAATAAGACCCTCTCTTATTTTCGGGGAAACATGGTACCAATACATTCAACAAGAGTAATAAGTCAGATAGATATTAATAATAAGCATTTATTGCATTATTATTCCAGCTTGCTTCCAAGGAAATTAAAACATTATAGCAACAATAAAATAAGTTTGGTCAACCAATACCAACCTCTGTCTAACGTCACTCATTCCTCTTCAGATCTAAGCTGAGTTTTCACCAGAGGTTTTCTAAATAAACCAGAAAAACTCCACTCTCAAGAGATAATGGCAGAAGACAAAAACAGACCAAATACTACACCAAGTCCCATTATCTGGTGCCTTCCAGAAAGAAAACATTGGATTTATTTATCTACAGTTTGTTGACTACTCTACACCTGGCCAAGTTATTCCAACATGTGAAGAAACCACATGATGATTTGGGATGCTGTTTGAGCCAAGCCACTGAATCAGATCACTAGTCCATCAAATCAGTATTGCAGACATCTAGGCAAGTCTATTTCAGGGTTCCCCACTGTGATTTTTCCTTCTATCTTGAGATGCTGAGTGTTCACATTTCAACATTTCTCCATGCAATATTTGTTCTTTTGTCCTGCTGATAATAAAGTCTACCATATCTGCAAATCACAGATTGGAGAATGCTGTTCTGTTTACCATCGGCACCAGAAGTCTCCAACTTTGTTGTTAACAACCAGTTCTCAAGAACTGTCTCTCATGACTAAAAGAAAACAATTGTAATCCTCCACTTCAACACCGCTGCTTTCTGAAACAAAAATAAGGCAGCTACTAGTTCAAAACTAGAGCCTAGCAATCTGCATTGTTCACATTTGAAGCAAGCAAGAATGCTTCAGTTGTAGCATGGGTACCCTTGCCGCACCTGTAAGCAGGTCCTTAGAGAAATACACGTTGGAATTCAGGAGTCAACAACAGGGAATGACACGTCATTGCATTCGGTCATGCCTCCATAAGATCTTTGAATACACACACACAGACACACACACATACCTATGCCAGCCCAGAAAAAGGAGTGGCTTCTTTGAGGAGTTGCCAACCCTTTGCCAGCATGTTTTAGATCCAAACACCACACACACTATTTAAAGGTCAGGGCAATGATTTAGATTGAGTCTCCAAAAGTTTCTCCATATCATTTGGACATTGTCCTAGGCAATGGCAAATCTTTTCGGCACTGAGTGCCAAAAAAAGGACCACGTGCATGCACGCGTGTTACGTGCACATCCGCTCATTGGGGGGCACAACCCGGAAGAGGAGCTGCCCAGGGGGCATACATGCACCGGAAACCGGAAATTCATTTCCCGGTGCACGCATGGCCCCTGGGCAGCTCCTCTTCCAGGTTGCGGTCCCTTTTCAGCACTCAGGCAGTTAGTCTTCCAGGTTTCTGGCACGCATGTGTGTGCAACGATCAGCTGGCCAGCACACATGCGCTCGCCAGAAACCGGAAGACCAGCTCTTCCAGTTTCCCGCACTGCTGCACATGCGAAGGCCAGCTGATCGCAGAAGAGGAACGGGCGACGCCGCGCATGCCAGGGGACATGGCTCTGCGTGCCACTTCAGGCACGCGTGGCACAGGTTCGCCATCATGGTCCTAGGACTCGTATGCTAGAGACATATATACCCCAAGAGAGAAGGTGAAAGCACAACACAACTCTCACAACTAATAAACAAAATTTTGCTACCACATCTGCCAGCCATGGCGATTCTGTCTTCCCCAACCATGCTCGAAAAGCTTGAAAGCAACATATACAAGTAAAGCTTGAACTTATGACCCACAACTGAGGCCAAAATTTGCACTGCTATTCAAGACAGTTGTTAACTGAGTTTTGCCCCATTTCGTGACCTTTCTTGCCAGTTAAGTTACTAACACTGTTGTTAAGTGAATCTGGCTTCCCCATCGACTTTGGCTGTTAGAAAGAAGTGATCCCATGACCCCAGGACACTGCAACCGTCATAAACACATGTCAGTTGCCAAACGTCTGAATTTTGATCCCGTGACCAGGGAGATGCTGCAACTGTTGTAAGTGTGGAAAAGGGTCACAAGTCACTTTTTCAGTGCTGTCGTAACTTCAAATGTTTGTTAAATGAATGGTTGTAAGTTGAGGATTACTTGTACTACAAATTATAACTGAAGACATGTTTCAGGGGCAGAAAACAAATAAGGCATATTTTGCTTCTCCCAACAGCCAACTTAAATAACAAACTGACAGAATCCCATTATTTCTACAACATATGAAACTTTCCAAAAAGTAAACCGCCCACTCAAGCGCTTTATTTATTCACCAGTCTCAAAGGCAACGTTTAGAAGAAACTCGCTTTTTCACTCCTCCACATCTTCCAAAAGAACCTTAATATTAATTCACCTTTGGGAAAGCAAGTCACAGCAATCAGTAGCATCTGGCTGGCCTTGATTAATTTGATCCAATTAGTCCTTGGATAGGACACCACCAAGAAATCCTTCAGCTGTTAAGGAGACTGGAAAATCGAGCACACACCTTAGGAGAAGGTAAATGACAAACTATTTCCATACTGTTGCCAAGAAAATTACCTTGATGCCTACCTATAATTATCACATGTTTCGGGTGAAATCAGGGCACGAAAGGAAGGAAGCAATTTCCTCTATTTATGAAAGGATGCCGCAGAAGGAGGGAAAAATGCAAGAAGGAGCAATCCTTTCAGGGACAGAAAGTTGTTTGCTAAAATCACAGAGGCAAGATTTTGTCCCTCGGGGTTTTTGGTTTTGTTTTGTTTTGGTTTTTTTGAGGAGGGGGGAGAGAAACAACAACCAAGAGAAGGAAGGTTACCTATGGGGAATAAAATGAGGTGAAAAGAGCCAAAAATGTGCCGTTTTCTCCCAAGGAATCCCTATAACTCTGCTTCTCAGCCTCCATTCCTTCCAGTTGGCAAAGGCATTCAGGATTTGGGGATGGAGGGGGGAGTGTCTTCCCATTCATTTGGGGGGGGGGGAGTTGAAGACCACTGAACCGGATTAGGGAGTGTGCTAAAAACAGGAGCCAGGGAACTTGAGAAAGGATCCGAAGTGGCATCTGTGAATAGGCCCAGGTGGGGAAAAAGGTGCCCCAAAACAGCCAAGGAGTTTGGATTATTCTTTATACTATTGATGTTGTTTGTATATTTTTTCTCATGGATTGCACCAGTGAGGCTAAAACCAATTTCGTTGTATACATGATGTACAATGACAATAAAGCCTACACTATGCTTTTAAAAAGAGATTGTTTTTTGTTTTGTTTTTTTCTTCTCTGGCAATATTGTACTGCTAACCAGAACATACAAAACATTTGCTGGACCAATTCTCAAATACAGCTCATCTGTCTGGAATCGGACATTAATACAATCGAGCAAGTTCAGAGATATTTCATGAGAAGAGTCCTCCACTCTCCTGCTCGCAAAAGAATTACCTTATGCCACCAGACTGGAAATTTGGGGCTTAGACAACTTAGAACCACACCCACCTTTGGTTTGACCTAAGCTAGTACATAAAATAATCCACTACAACGTCCACGACTACTTCAGCTTCAACTACAACAATACACCAGCACACAATAGACACAAACTCAAGGGAAACTCCAAACTCGACTGCAGAAAATACGACTTCTGCAACAGCCTGGAATGCTCTTACCTGGAATGCTTTTACCTGACACTGTGGTTTCTTCCCCAAACCCCCCATAATTTTAACTTTAGACTGTCTACTGTTTTGACCTCACCCCATACCTAAGAGGTCTGTAGGGGGGGGGGTGCATAAGCGCACCTTCCCTGTCCTAATGCCCCCATTTATTTGTATCCATTTCATGCATCCAAAATCATGTTTATACTCATATGTGTTATCTAATGCATGCTTGAGGAAATAAAAGAAAAAATAGAAATTTCTTGAACGGAGCGAAGGAGGGTTGGCGAGGGGGGCTGCTTTCCAAAGTCCCGGCGGAGGAGGACAACTCTCTCCAAGCCATGGAACCCCCCTGCCCCCAAAAAGGAAGGGCTGGGTCCAGCTTTGAGCCAAAGGGGACGCCGAGAGGATCGGGGACGGAGAGGGGAGCCCTTTCTCCATCGGGGTGGGGTGGTAAGCGGGGGGATATGGCCGAGGCCCAAGCGAAGGCGGAGGGAGTGAAGCTGGAAGAGAGAGCGCGGGAGGAAGGCAGGACGTTGCGCGGGTAAGGAAGGCTTCTCCGCGGGGCCGCGAGGAGGAAGAGGCGGCGGGCGACAAGGGCGGGGGAGATGGCGGGACGGCTTTGTTCCTCACCCTGCACGGAATTCGGACCAAACTTTCATCCACGCTGCCGTCGCTCAGCTCCCTTCTCCTTCCAGCCGTCGCCTCCCTGCCGCAGCTTCGCCGGGTTGCGCGCCACCGCTTTGCCGGCCGAGCGAGGGCGCTTCACCCTTCGCGCCGGCCCGCGGAGCACGTCGGTAGGGCCGGCGGCAGCAGCAGCAGCAGCAGCAGGTGCTCCAGGGCCGCCAGGGCCCCCCCTTCCCCCTGGCTTCAGCGGCCCCAGCCAAGGCCGGTGACGAGGACGCTGCGCAGCCGCCGCTGCCGACGACACCGCTTCTCGCCTTCCTTCAAATCGCCGGCGTCGGCGGCCTGCGAGGCGCGCAAAGGGGCCGGCCTCCCTAGCGCTCGGCTCCGCCTGTTTCCATCTTGATGGGCAAGGCTTGGAGACGGGCAGCCGTCCGGGAGTCCCGGCGGGGAGGGACGGAGGAGGAGGAGGAGGGAGGAGGAGAGCGGCTTCTTTGGCCCGGCGGCTGTAAAGGCTTCGCTGAGGGAGGGAGGGAGACCTTTGTTTTTTGCTGCGCTCCCCCCCGAAGGAGGTGGGCGCGTGGGAAAGGAAGGATTAATAATCGCCATTCAGCCGGACTCTCCACGGATGAATCGAACCAGATCGTTGGCGCAGGAATAAAAAAAATATATTGAAAGCCCATGTATATCTTCTAATGGTCTTCGAATATATGCCTTAGCCGTATCCCAGACGTTTTTTAGTGACGTTTCTTCTTTTAGAGTAGAGTAGAATAAATAGAATAGAATGAGAGTAGAGTAGAAAGAATAGAATAATAGAGTAAAATAGAATAAGAATAGAGTAGAAAGAACAGAATAAGAGTAGAGTAGAAAGAATAGAATAAGAGTAGAGTGTAGAATAGAAGAGTAGAGTAGAAAGTAGAATTAGAGTACAGTAAAAACAATAGAATTAGAGTAGATTAGAGTGTATAGCAGAATAGAAGAGTAGAGTAGAAAGAATAGAATAATAGAATAGAATAAGAGTAGAGTAGAAAGAATAGAAGTAGAATAAAAGAGTAGAGTAGAAAGTAGAATTAGAGTAGAGTAGAAAGAATAGAATTAGAGTAGATTAGAGTGTATAGTAGAATAGAAGAGTAGAGTAGAAAGAATAGAAGTAGAATAGAAGAGTAGAGTAGAAAGTAGAATTAGAGTAGAGTAGAAGGAATAGAATTAGAGTAAATTAGAGTGTATAGTAGAATATAAGAGTAGAGTAGAAAGAATAGAATAATAAGAGTAGAAAGAATAGAATAAGAGTAGAATAGAATAAGAGTAGAGTAGAAAGAATAGAAGTAGAATAGAAGAGTAGAATTAGAGTAGAGTAGAAACAATAGAATTAGAGTAGATTAGAGTGTAGTAGAATATAAGAGTAGATTAGAAAGAATAGAATAATAAGAGTAGAAAGAATAGAATAATAGAGTAGAATAAGAATAGAGTAGAAAGAACAGAATAAGGGTAGAGTAAAAAGAATAGAATAAGAGTAGAGTGTAGAAGAGTAGAGTAGAAAGTAGAATTAGAGTACAGTAAAAACAATAGAATTAGAGTAGAGTAGAGTGTATAGTAGAATAGAAGAGTAGAGTAGAAAGAATAGAATAAGAGTAGAGTAGAAAGAATAGAAGTAGAATAGAAGAGTAGAATTAGAATAGAGTAGAAACAATAGAATTAGAGTAGATTAGAGTGTGTAGTAGAATATAATAAGAGTAGAGTAGAAAGAATAGAATTAGAATAGAGTGTACAGTAGAGTAGAAATAGAATAGCATGGCATGGAATAGAATAGAATTCTTTATTGGCCAAGTGTGATTGGACACACAAAGAATTTGTCTTTGGTGCAGATGCTCTCAGTATACATAAAAAGGCATGAAAAGATACATTCGTCAAGAATCATGAGGTACAACACTTAATGATAGTCATAGGGTACAAATAAGCAATCAGGAAACAAGGATACAAGCAACAAGGTTACAGTACTTCAGTCATAAGTGGGAGGAGATGGGGGATAGGAAGGATGAGAAGACTAATAGTAATAGTAATGCAGCCTTAGTGAATGGTTTGACAGTGGTCTATTGTTAAAGAAAAAGTCCATTTCTTTTTCCATAAATTGAATAAATTCCTTTTCTTTTTAACATTGATTAATTCAAAGTATATAGAGGTAAAAGTTATGGGGGGATGGGGGAAGAACAGTATAAATGACAAGCGTGTGCAGAAGACCCACAAGAAACAGGGCCTAAATTAATTTTAAAAAATAGAAGAATATGGGGAAGTAGCGGGACTGAAAATAAATAATGAAAAATATATCGAAAGCATTAAATTAATTAAATAGGAACTAGTAGCACAGAATTTGCCCTTGTTGGTCTTGAAATAAACTCCATGGAGGACCTGCCTACCATCCTCTGGACAGAATTTGTTTGTTACCGCTATTTTGTTTTTATTTTATTTTTATTCACTTTAATCTGAGGCTTCCTTACAGCCTCCCATCCAAGTACAGGTAGTAGTCCTACAATTTACAACGGAAGATATATACTGACAGCAAACGGCACTCCTTACTAGCACTGATGATGTTACCTAGTTGGGTAATAAAACGTCTGCAAGAAAACAGGCAAGCTCAGAGAGCACCAAGGACCCCTCATGTCAACCCTGAGCTACAAATATTCCCCTTTATGTATAACAACAGTTCATTTAGTGGCCAACCGTTCAAAGTTACATCATTGGAAAAAAGTGACTTATGACCATTTTTCACACTTACAGCAGTTGTAATGTCACCTGATTTACCCTGGGATGCTTGTCGGTTGACTCACATTTAATACAGTTGTGGTGTCCCAGAGTCATGTCATTCCTTCTTGACACCTTCTGCCAAGCAAAGTCAAAGGGGAAACCGGATTCAATTAACAACCGCGTTCCTAATTTAACAACTGCAGTGATTCACTTAACAAATGTGGCAAAACTCACTTCACAAATTTCTCACTTAGCAACATAAATTTTGGGCTCAATTGTGGTCATAAACTGAGGACCACCTGTATTTGCTAGGCCCTGTCTTGTTTAGGTTCCTCCCCCCCCCCCGCCCCCAATTCATTGTCTAAATGTTAACACCGGAGATAAAACAAATTTCAGAATGCAACAATGGCACAGTGTATCATTTCAAGATTTAATATGACGTGTGAAAATAGCATGCAGTATGTAGGTTGGAGAAAAACAGCTATTGTAAGCCAATCCTGAAGGAGCATCTAGAATGGAATGTTTAATGTGATTTCTATGTGCAAAAATTTCTTTCGTTTGCAGAAGCAGAACCTACAAACATAGCTATCTAATACAAGCCATAATGATGTCATTGCAGAAATAATGTACAGGTAGTCCTAATTCTCAATCCAGCCTTCATTGTTTTGACAGGTGAGCAATAAGCCTCTTATTAGTGTTCCAGGTAAGTGAAGTCTTACCTGCACGTGAAAGCTTTATGATATTTTCTGTTAACCATTTCACAGATGTCCCTCAGAAAGTAATGCTAATTCTCAAATGCAGATTATTCTATTGCACCGAGTTTACTCTAGAGAGCATCTAACTTCTTAGTAAATTTCTTACACAGTAGTTACATTGAGTACTTGTATCATTTTTGTTACAAGTTGTTTTTCTTAGCCATCAACTCTTTTTAATGAAGTCCCCAAAACAACTTATTAATCAACAATTTCTGGACACCCCCCCTCAAGTCTTTATATTCATGTATACATGTATGAGAAAACATTACTCATATCACTCCCTGCTTTTCTATCGCTGTTCTATTTGTTCTGTTTTATTAAATATATAATGATGTATATGTGTGTGTGTGTATAGGAGAAAGAGAGGGGGGGAAGTTTGGTGTAGCAGTTAAAGCATGAGACTCAGTGGTGGGTTGCACTTACTGTCACTCCTGGTTCGGTGATCACACGTGTGTGCATTCCGTTCGTGCACATGCCTGACTCACATGCGCGATCCACCGCCCCTGCGACAACTTGATTGTCGCAAGTGCAAGCCCAACAAGCTGATTGTCAGGCTCGCGCAGGCGCCGCACGCGGTGCGCACATGCGCAATTTGCCTTTTGCCATAAAAACAGGTGTAGAGCATGGGCCAAAAGAGCCACCATACCAGTTCGCTCTCAGCTCCTCCGGGCCACTACTGGTTCTACCAAACCGGCCCAAACCAGCAGCAACCCACCTCTGATGAGACTAGAAAAACAGAGACTGTGAGTTGTATTCCTACCTTAGGCGCAAAGACAGCGCAAAGTGATCTTGTACCAGCCCTAGGAAGAAGGCAGTGTCAATCACCACTGACAATCTTGCCAGGAAAATTTCTCCAAAAGTCAAACACAATTGAACAAAATAATATATATTCTGAGAGCGGAAATACTGTGCAGAAATCTTAAACTCCCAGGCGTCTGGTAAAAGGATTGAGAATGAGGAAAACAGTACCTCCCATAGGGGTGGGAAGGAATACACGCACACACACACACACACACACACACACACACACACACACACATATACTTGCATACTCACAGAGGCTGCTCCCGCAAACCTTTTTCTTTTAGTGGTGGCCTCAAAAAGAGTAGCAGGCCCAGCAACGCTAGGGCTGGCAAGCATGTGCCAAAAACCAAGGCAGAACTTCCGGCCCACTCTGGATCAGCTGATCTGTAGGTCACAGGCCAAGGTTAAGGGGCCTCTTACACCTCAAAAATGATAAGGCCTCCCTGAAAATAAGGCCAAGTGCTTATTTCAGGGATCAAAAGAAAATAAGACCCTCTCTTATTTTCAGGGAAACATGATATCACGATAGATACAGTAGATGAGAGAGAGAGAGAGAAATAGATGATAGATAGATAGATAGATAGATAGGTAGGTAGGTAGGTAGGTAGGTAGGTAGATAGGTAGGTAGGTTAGGTAGATAGATAGATGATAGATAGATAGATAGATAGATAGATAGATAGATAGATAGATAGATAGATAGATAGATAGATAGATGATAGATAGATAGATAGATAGATAGATAGATCATAGATGATTGAAATAGATGATAGATAGATAGATAGATAGATAGATAGATAGATAGATAGATAGATAGATAGATAGATAGATAGATGATAGATGGATGGATGGATGGATGGATAGATAGATAATGATAGATAGATAGATAGATGATAGATAGATAGATAGATAGATAGATAATGATAGATAGATAGATAGATAGATAGATAGATAGATAGATAGATAGATAATGATAGATAGATAGATAGATAGATAGATAGATAGATAGATAGATAGATAGATAGATAGATAGATAGATAGATAGATAGATAGATAGATAGATGATAGATAGATAGATATTGATTGATATAAATCTAGATATATAGATATATAGATGATATATAGATATATATTTAAACAACCCCTGGTATGCCCAAATATATAGATATATAGATATAGAGCAAAAAATCTTTATCATCAGCATGATCCTATTCTAAGTTCCATAGAGTTCAATAGTGAAATCCATTAATTTAGGATTTCACTAGCTACTTAGATTTATCACTTATGCAGTACAAATAGTCTAGGTAAATCATACCTCATCATTTCAAAGTAGCTTTAGCCACCATTCCCTGGTTCTCCTTCTCAGCTGAAGTGACGTATATTTCAATGCCTTCATGAATGATCATGGGTAGTTGTTTTATATTTTTGGACGTTGGAACTTGATAAAGAGGTGTGTGTGTAGGCATTCACATGATGGTGACTCAGTCTCATGATTGGTTCGGGGAAACTCTTGAGTGCCCTGCTATCAGAAGCTTGTATCCTTTCCTCATGTAAAATGTGTCTCTTATGAATCATGGACTGGGGAAGGATCCTTGTTAAGGTGTCAGCTAATCTTCTGGGGAAGAAGAGACACAATATTGTCTTTTGTAACATTTAGAAGTATGTTACCACTCTTTAAGTGATGAGATGGCTCAGTGGCTAAGACGCTGAGCTGGTTGATCAGAAAGGTTGGCAATTCAGCGGTTCGATTCCCTAGTGCCGTGTAATGGAATGAGCTCCCATTACTTCTCCCAGCTTCTGCCAACCTAGCAGTTCGAAAGCATGTAAAAATGCAAGTAGAAAAATAGGAACCACCTTTGGTGGGAAAGTAACAGCGTTCTGTGCGCCTTTGGCGTTTAGTCATGCCGGCCACATGACCACGGAGATGTCTTCGGACAGTGCTGACTCTTCGGCTTTGAAACGGAGATGAGCACCGTCCCCTGGAGTCAGGAAAGACTAGCACATATGTGCAAGGGGAACCTTTACCTTTTAAACAGCTCTACAAAGTGCAACAAGCAAACAATTCAAAATCAGTTGTAATATATTTTTGTCTTTCATTTATTTACCCATCAAAGAAAACTCTGTAATGGGAAAAATCAACCAACAGTATTTTTTTTTTTTACTAATATTGCTATTTGTTACGTATAGGCTGATAAAACCCACTTTTATTAAAGTCCAACCTTAAAACACTTAGTTAAGCTTTCTGAGTCTTCACACTTCTCATATTTCTTTAAAGCTACCCTTAGAGTAAGAATCTGGCATGGAAGAAAAACTACCCACATCCTTTGCTTTTATTCTAATGACATACAGGAAAACGACAGCTTTGCATTCTGGTGTATGTACCCACACACGCATACACATACACCACCACCCCTACAAATACACAGGGAGGAGGCGAGAACTGTTTCCTGTGCTAACTGATTAGAATCATACAATCTTATTAATGGAAGGGACCTTGGAGGTCTTCTAATCCTTTGGGCACCAGGGACCGGTTCCATTGAGAATTTTTTTCCCCACAAACTGGAGGGGGCGTGGTTTTATGCAGGGGTGGGCTTCAAAAATTTTAGCTGATGGGTGTGGCCATGGTGAACGTGGCATAGTCAGCCCTCTACCCCACGGTGGTGTGAATATATTTTTGCCCTCCCCTGATTCCGGAGGCTTTCCTCGAGCCTCTGGGAGGGCGAAAATGGCCTTCCGAGGCTCCGGACACGCTCTGGAGGCTGGAAATGGGCCCATATTTTGCCCTCCCCAAACCTCGGTGCATGCCCTGCACTTACCTGCATCCAAAACAGACCACGGGGGGACTCCTAGGAGGGGAGGGGCGGGGCCAGCCAGGAGTGGGACTTGGGGGTTCTCTGAACTGCACAGAATCTTAGCTAGAGGTTCCTCCCGAATCCCTGCAAACTCTGATTTTATGTGCTGCCTGCTGTGGATGAGACTTTGCTTGTTTCCATGGCCCAGTTTCTGGCATGCTGCAGATCAGTGCCAGTCCACAGATGGGGGTTTGGGGATCCCTGTTCTAATCAAATTCTCTGCTCAGGGCGGGAGACCTCATGCCATCCCTGAGAAATGGCTGGTGCACCCACAACTCCAGGAGGCAAGCTGTTCCATTGATTAATTGTTCTGTCAGGGAATTTCTCCTTACATCCAGATTCAATCTGTCTTTAACAAGCTTCCGCTTGTTGCTTCTTATGGATGCGTGGTTGACATTTGGGCTTTGTTACGCAATGTCAGTGCCAGCTTGAGTTTTTGACAGTGTTCTGACCTTCCCGAGAGCATGAAGCAAACTCCTTGTCCCTACAAGAACCCCTTTCATTAATTGACTGTGAATTCTGCTCATTCACATCCAGGAAAGTCTTTCAAGGGAGGATTTACAGTCACAGACCTTATCTGGCTGGAGAGCTGCTAGGTGGATATCTGCAAAACTTGGCACGGAGTCTCGGAGAGTCCCAAACCAATTAAGCGAACTAATTGTCTCCTGCAAACTCCACACCCCTTTTGCTCCTCTTTTATTTCCTCTGGGATATAAAATGGTCCACCTGTGGCCTGACTCCCAAGTCAACCCCTGTTCTTTAGCTTTTCCCTTCATCTGGCTGTGCATGCGCAAACTGGGAACAAGCTCCAGTTGTTTGTCTGCCTCACTGATGTCTGATTCTGAAGGCAGCTGATAACTGGCATGTGGCTCTGGCCCCCTATCTGCCTCCAACACAGAGCTCTCATCAGAGCCTTTCCCAGACTCAAGGACTGGCCCATGTTCCTCCCCAACCTTCTCACTGTCCGAATCTGCTGCCAGCTCCTCTGGCCGCTGATGGGCCACAACAGACAGCCTCCTGGTGAACTCTGTGCTTGTTTTACATTAGCATGTCCACAAAATACATCAAAGCTAGCTAAGTAGTAGAAGTCGTGTTGTGATACAAGCCCTGCTTGTTTTATATGAGTATACAGAGCATGCATATGAAGGAGACAGAGCTTCTATTGCAATGCTACAGCCTCCATTTTGACCCCATCTGTCACAGATGCCACTGCTCTAAAGGCTAAGGATGAACAATCAACAAGTCTACAGTAATTGGTATGAAAGCAACTCCATAGCACAAGATGATGTGACCTTCAAACATCAACTACTGGCTATTAACAAGTTCATAAATTACACCAAGCCATGCTTTCTTTAATCATGCATTACTGAATAAATGCTACAATGACTGGATTGCTGGAGTGCTAACAAGATTATTAGATAGCAATATGCGCTGAATACCGTACTGTACAGTCAAAATATGGTCAACAACTAGTCTGTCTCCAGTGTAGTTATGCGACTAGTAAGGTAAAGGTAAAGGTTCCCCTCCCACATGCATGCTAGTCATTCCCGACTCTAGGGGGCAGTGCTCATCTCCATTTCAAAGCCGAAGAGCCAGCACTGTCAAAGACGTCTCCGTGGTCATGTGGCCAGCATGACTAAATGCTGAAGGCACCTGGAACACTATTACCTTCCCACCAAAGATGGTTCCTATTTTTCTACTTGCATTTTTACATGCTATCGAACTGCTAGGTTGGCAGAAGCTGGGACAAGTAATGGGAGCTCACTCCGTTAGGCAACGCCAGGGATTCGAACCGCCGAACTGCCGACCTTTCTGATCAGCAAGCTCAGCGCCTTAGTTACTGAGCCACTATGTCTGGAGCGACTGGATCTAGACTGGATTCAGACTGGGGGTGTACCACATGCGACTGGAGCCCATTTTAATGATAGACAGAGGTAGAGTTGAGTTGGAAGCACAAAGCCAACAGTGCAAACTCTTGACTTTGTCAGGTTGCTAGATAGTGACCACAGCATAGTAGAAGTTACAAACTAATTTTTTTTCAGCTCAGTGGACTATGGGCTCAAGTATATCAGATAAAAGAATGGGGAAAGGGGAAGTGGGCTGGGTATCTTAGAATTATAAACATAGATAGGGCCAGGTTTCTTTCAGAATCCAAACTAAAACAGCCAAGGGATACTGCCTGGAATATACTGAATATGTTCCCTGAAGGGTTGGAAGAATCAGTCAACCTTGTTTCAGAATATGCTGATTACGGATGTAAAAGTACTGGATATATTGTTATTGCTGGATTGAAGTTTGACAGTCTTCGGATGCTCTTAAAAAAATAAAACCAAGATTGTGTTTCACAGTTCTAACTAACCAAAACAGAAAAAAGTGAGAAAAATGCAAGGATATACATACATATTATACATAGACACACCAGAGGTGGTATTCAGCCAGTTATGACAGGTTCTGGAGAACAGGTGGCAGAAATTTTGAGTAATTTGGAGAACCGGCAAATAGGCTGGCCCCGCCCGCTGCCTCCCAGCTGATCTTCTTTTATAGCAGTTAGACTTATATACCGCTTCATAGGGCTTTCAGCCCTCTCTAAGCGGTTTACAGAGTCAGCATATTGCCCCCAACAACAATCCGGGTTCTCATTTTACCCACCTCGGAAGGATGGAAGGCTGAGTCAACCCTGAGCCGGTGAGATTTCAACAGCCGAACTGCAGAACTGCAGTCAGCTGAAGTAGCCTGCAGTGCTGCATTTAACCACTGCGCCACCTCAGCTCTTTTGTTGCCCTGAACAGGAGAACAGAGCTGGAAAGCCGGTTAGTGGGGTGGGGAGGGAATGGGGATTTTGCAGTAACCTTCCACTGCCACGCCCACCAAGCCAATTATGTCCTTCAAGTAAACAGGAATAATTGTAAGCCTTTTCTAATATGCTTCTTAGATCCTAGGTAATTACACGATGGGAGGGCCGACAATTTGATAACATGAGGACAAAGTTTAGGCTTTTGCTCCATATGTAACACATCTATATAGAGAGCAACAAAGAAGAAAATAGAGCACCTTTAATGCTAAATTCCACAATGCCCCAAACTTAACCATCTTGTTTTTAAAAAGCTAAGCAGTATTGGACAAGCTTAATACTTAGTTGGGAGATCACTAGGGCATCCTGAGATGAAGATTAGACTAGAACAGTGTTGGCCAACCTTTTTGGTACTGAGTGCTGAAACAGGAACGGGGGAATACACACAGGGGAGCAGCTCCCTGGTGTGCATGTGTGGGAGCACCAGAAACCAGAAGAGCGGTTTCCGGTGTGCGCATGCGCGCCAATCACCTGATCTTCTCATTTCTGGTGCACATGTACACGCAAAGACCAGCTGGCCAGCGCGCATTTGCGTGCCGGAAACTGGAAGACCAACGGGCAGCGTGCCTGGAGAGATGGCTCTGCGTGCCATAGATTCGCCATCACGTGACTAGGAAGTTGCAGGGGGGGGGTGGAATTCTAGAACAAGGTAGGGCAAAATCCTATCATTACCAAAAATTCATTCTCACAGCTATGAAGTCACCAGATGTTGAGCTCCATTTAAATTAAAAGTAAACTCAACACTTAACAAATAGTAAACAGAGTAATGGAACTGCTGTAGGAATACGTTTCTTTAGGTGATTCAAGACATTCAAGATACAAATCAGCTTGTCTATTTTCCTTTGCTTTTCTAAGTGTCTAAAATACAAAATTGATCCTGTTTTTTGTTTTTGTTTTTTGCCATCAAACGTAACCATTTTCTTTTACTGGGCAATACGGTGTTGTTGTTTTTAAGTGGGGAAAGACTGACGCAGACACGAAACATGGGAATGAACAGGATTACAAAGGAAACAAACAACAGGGAATCCATTTCAAACTTTGGCACGTCCCAAAAGGTGCTTTTTTCAGGAGGCAACTGGACGTTCTTGTTTTTTCTTTGAAGACATTTTGTTTCTCATCCAAGAAGCTTCTTCAGCTCTGACAGGATAGTAGGGAATAGAAGGATTTATATTCCTTGCAGACAGCTGGTCCTTTGCATCCTTTTAGAGGGTCCTTGAAGCACTTGGAGGTTTATCTGTGTCCTCAGTCATCTGAATAGTATTCCTGGTTCTTGTAGTCTGCATTTTTTCCCCTAGAAATCCGTTCCTACTCCCTCTGAATGTTGCAGCATCCCCATGGTTATGTGATTTACATTCAGATGCTTGACTATAGGTTCATATTTATGACAGTTGCAGTGTCCCAGAATCATATGCTCTCCTTTTACGACTTTCTGGCAGTGGGAAAGCCAAATTCACTTAACCACTGGGTTACTAACTTAATAATTGCAGTGATTGCAAGAAAAGTTGTAAAATGGGGGCAAAACTCACTTAACAAATTTCTCACTTGGCAACATAAATTTTGGGCTCAGTTGTAGTCAAAAGTCGAGGACTGCCTGTATTTAATGATGGTGGCATTTGAAATATAATTACAAAATGCATCTGAGGTTTATGTTCCATGTTTCCCCAAAAATAAGACAGGGTCCCATTTTCTTTTGAACCCACCCACCCCCGAAATAAGTGCTTGGCCTTATTTTCTGAGAGGTCTTATTATTTTTGAGGTGCAGGAGGCAGCAAGCGAGGTCATCTCAAGGCTGCTGCTGTGTTGCGCATCGCTGAGGCTGCTGCTTGCTTTGGGGCGGCCGTTAGCCTGTCACAGAAGGGGTGCGGGGGCTAGGGTTACCTTTAAAGCACTACATGGCATTGGACCTGGATATCTGAGAGACCGTCTCCTGCTACACACCTCCCAACGTCCGATAAGAACCCACAGGCTAGGTGTTAGATCGGCGGCAGTAATTAACAGAGGCGTCTGAGGTAACCGTAACCTTTTATTCAAGCAAGAACGTATCAGAACATCAACAGTAAGTAGACCGGCAAGTCTCCGTCGTTTGACAGCCTTTTATACCCGGCTGTCAAACGGTTCACCCAATCGCCTCGCGTCTGACAGCCCGGCAACCGGCAGGCGCGTCTGATTGGCTAAGACGCGCCTGGCTGCTGCCGAGCTGTCATTCGTAAGTCTGAGGACTTCCGAGGCTGCAACACTAGGCCTCCTCTGCGTGCCGTCGACCGGACAATGCCGGCTGGCGACCACTCGGGGGAGAGCCTTTTCTGTAGCTGCTCCGGCTCTGTGGAACGAGCTATCAGCAGAGATCCGGACCCTTCCCACCCTCGTGGCCTTCCAAAAAGCCACCAAAACCTGGCTGTTCTGACAGGCCTGGGGTTGCTGATTTTTAAATCAGGTCCAACCCCCAGTTAAACCAAATGTATGTTGTGTTTTTTAAATTGTTTGTATTCTTTTCCCTATGTGTTATTTTATTTTATTTCGTATTTGTAAGCCGCCCGGAGTCCCCCGGGTTTGGGTGGCATATAAACTCATTAAATTGCGAAATTGAGAATTGGGTTGTGGGAGCAGCCATTAGGTAAGAGTGTGTGGAGTTAATGGGGCATGTTCTCCTTCCCTTTCCCCCCTCCAGCCTTGCCTCCTCATCTCATGTTGTTTGTGTGGCAAGCAACCAGAGGAAATGGCAGGGACGGGCTGCACATGTGTTTGAATATTTTCAGGGAGGGCTTATTTTCAGGGGAGGGCTTATTTTAGCGCATGCACTCAAAAGCACAGTTGGGCTTATTATCCTGAGAGGTCTTATTTTCAGGAAAACAGGGTATCCTACTTTAGTTAATTTGGAATGCAGAGCAGAACTAACTTCTAAGGGAAGCATAATAGGATTCTGCTCTATTGTTAAACAATTTATTTTAGACGTTTATCACTAGATGTCAGTTGACTACTTGGTGGCATTAAGCATTCATATAAATTAGTTTGCTTCGTATTATATATTGAGATTTGAGATTTATTAGATTTATATGCCGGCCTTCTCCCAAGGACTCAGGGCGGCGTACAACAATTAAAAGAAACTGATAGCTTAAAATATATTGAAAATATATTGATAGCTTAAAATTCTTGCTGGTGAACATAAGTAACACCTTTTGCATATGCATTATTGCATACGGTATATGAAATAGCCCTTATTTGACTGTTAAAGAAATAAATATAGCATTGATGATAGATCAGCCAGGAAAACTACCGGGAAAGATACGTGAAAAATTACTGTAAAAGGAGGCAACAACTCACATGCTCTTGACTTCTTAACTAACACTAAATACGGACTAGTATGAATCATCAGTTCCTATGACCTATGCAGGGACCTCTAGTACATACACCTCTATAAATAGAGTATCAGATGTCTTGTGCTAGGCAGATTAGCCGAGTTCCAGGTAATCTTCCCAGACCTCTCTTATATTACAAGCATATCTGGAGGTGTGTGGTCTGCTTTAAGAGCTACTGTCTCAGGAATGCAAAAATGGGACAAGCCCTAGATAAAAGCAGATACAGACAACCTGCTGCCTTCTAACCATCATTTGGAGTTTTGCAGCCCAGATTCAGCAGCCCTCACCTCTCTATAAAAAACCAACCAACCAATATTTACTTCAATATTTCCCTTCTTTGGTTCATAAACTGCAATACACTTAGCCAGACGTAAGCTTCATAAATAATAAATACAATGCATGAAACTGTTCGAGGTTAGCATTGAAGAAAATGAACCTCGGGATCATTGGATATTTTTTTCTTATTTCTTTGGGTTTTCTTCAACCGCCTGGGAGGTCACCAGAGGGGACTAAACATAATACGAAGCCCCCCTTAAGTTTGGTGTAAGTCAAGGGTGTCAAACTGGTGGCCCATGGGCCAGATGTGACACACACCCACCTTGCAAAGGCAAAAACCGCCATGACGTCAATGTGATGTACCGAGTTTGACACCCATGGTGTAAGTGGTTGAGGCATCAAGCTAGAAACTGGGAGACCAGGAGCAGGGGTGGGATTCAGCTGGTTTGGACCGGTTCGGGTGAACCGGATGTTAATTTCGAATCTGGTTTGCTGAACCGTTAGTTGCAAGGACTGGCTGACCCCGCCCATCCTACCACGCCCCTCCCAGGAGTCTCCACATGGGCCATTTTGGATGCCAGATAAGTGCATGCAGAGACTCTGGGAGGCCTAATGGAAGTACCAGAAGTCTGGAAACAGGCTAGTTTCTGGCTTCTGGAGGCCAGCGGATGCCGTTTTCGCTCTCCCGGAGGCTCGAAGAAAGCCTCCAGAGACTGGGGAGGGTGAAAACTGGGTCTTCCGGAAGTACCAGAAGTCTGGAAACATGCCTGTTTCCAGCCTCTGGAGGACCTCCAGAGCCTGGGGAGGTTTTCGCATTCCCAGAGGCTTGAGGGAAGCCTCTGGAGCCTGGGGAGGGTGAAAATGCCCCTTCCCTCCACCATGATGCAGGAAGCCAACTAGGCTATGCCCCCATGGCCATGTCCACCCAGCAACTGGGCAGAGAAGCGGTTGCTGAAATTGTTCAATCCCACCTCTGACCACGAGGCCAGTCCCACCTTACACTCAAAGCCATCTCGGTAACCTTGGGCCAATCACTTCTTTTTCTCAGCCCTAGAAAGGAGGTAGTGGCAAACCATTTCTGAAAAACCTCGCCAACGAAAACTGCAGAGACTTATCTACGCGGTCTCTAAGAATGGGACACAATGAAACCAGAAGAAGAGGAGGAGGAGGAGGAGGAAGAGGAAGAAGATGAGGAGGAAGAGGAAGAGGAAGAAGAAGCAGCTCCAATAAAGAGTAATGAAGAAGAACTTGAAGGAGATATGCATGCCATGGCAAGAAGGAGTAAAACATTGCAGGTGTCCAGCTAGTATTCAGAAGTGACACAAACAGACATCTCTCCAATTGGCCAAATCAGAAAAAGATGGAAGAAATACAACACAATCAGACTTGCAGCACATAAACCCTACATCCATTTAATGATAATATTTCAAATGCAATCATTAATCAGTATCCCTAAGTAGACCAGACCAGGAAAGCAACTCCGCATAAGTAGGCTACATCTACTTTTATTGAGACTGGCTTTAATAATAACAAAATCTTGCCAATTTGATTCCTTGCCCCCTAAGTCATGGGGTTAGGTGAGCCCACCTTGTTTTGACCCAGCTCCCCCAAAACAACAAACCCTCTAGTTGAAGCAACGAATACTTTATTAGGAGCACCTGCAGTCTTAATTATTAGGGGGGCTAGTAAGAGGGAGCCTGATTCCTGCCTGTCAACATAAACATGTTTCCAGGAAAATATAATATTCTGCCTTTTTGATATTCCTAAAAATATTTCATTTTTCTAGGAGAGGGGTGAGTCGGGTGCTAACTTTCTACACGGTCATTAGTGTAATTTCTACACCATCATTAAATGAACAGTCATAAGTCAAGGACTAGCTGCCTTTTAATATTGCCTAAAGTCACATTTGTGAGGTTGATACAGTAGTGGGTTGCAGGCGGTGTGCCCCGGTACGGGCATACCGGAGCCTGCCCGGAGCACCGGATACCATTCCGGTATGATGCTCCAGAGGGCTCGCCTGCCCGCCCAAGCTCCTTACCATGTTTTAAAGCTTTCGGTGCTTCCGCACATGCGCATGGCACGCACAGCGCCTGTGCAATGCTCCGCTGAGCAGCTGGAGTGTCGCAGAGGCTTGTGGAAGCGTCATTTGCAGCTACAATGCATGTGCGTGCCATGCACAGGTCTGCATGCACCACGCACATGTCCGCACACGCCACATGGATCTGGAGCCCACTACTGGGTTGATATCATTATAAAGGCTATAGAAGATACAGGCTGGAAAAACACAGAATTAAACACCATTTAGAGGTCTCTACCATCAACTCTTCTCAGGGGGTGTCACTGCTGGAGCCTATTGTGCCTGTAGCATCTTCGACTAGTGTTAAATAATGAACTGGAAATAAGAATTGTAGTTTTGGTCAAGGAGGGAAACTTGTGGATATCTACAACATTTGTAGATAATAATTCTTGTTATCTCTGGCTGGGCAAATAAGAATTTGAGTTCAACACTATCTAAATGGTCACAGATTCCTCTATCATTTTAAGGCTGGATAAAATATTTTGTTTGGCTTGAGGGAAGGAGAACAGGCTCTATTTTCCTTGCAAGTTTAAACTTGTTATTTAATGGCTCCACCTTTTCTGAAAAAGATGCATGAGGAAAGACCAGTGGGAAGAATGGGATGGGTGCAGACAGAGGTGGGTTGCTGTTGGTTTGGCCCAGTTCGGCCGAACCGGTAGTGGAATTCAGGCTTGGGTAGCAGAACTGGCAGCGATCCAGGCCTGACCCCTCCCTCCCCGGACCGGTTCCCTCGCTGCTCCTTGGCCACCGTCATTTTGGATTTTAGTGACTGCGCATGTGCAGTTCACTGTAAATTGTTCTGTGCATGCGCAAAGAACAATTTACATTGAACAGCAGACACAGCACACGTCTGGCGGGCAGGTTGCGAACCAGCAATAACGTTGGCAACAACCCACCCCTGAATGCAGGGGTGAGCTTAAAAATTGCAGCAACGGGTTCTCTGTCGCGTTGCTGAGTGGGTGTGGCCAAGGTGGGCCTGTCCTAGTCGGCCTCCTGCACCACGGGGGGGGGGGGGCATTTTTCAACTTCTGAAGCAGGGAGAGGGTTCTGGCAGGCACCACTGCTGGTTTGCTCATGTGCGCACTTTGCACATGTGCGCTGCAGGCGCATTACAGTACAATTAAAATTGTTTTGCGTATGCGCAGAACTGAAAAACAAGATGGTGGTGCCACCAGCGCTGACTGGGGAACCAGTTTGGGGGCATGGCAAGTTTGGAGAACCACTGCTGGTTCCAGCGACCCAGGCCCCAAACCACTACCGGTTCAGACAAACCAGTCCAAACCGGTAGGAACCCATCACTGCTCTGTAGATTTTCCTCGAGCCTCTGGGAGGGCGAACACTGCTTTCCACAGGCTCTGGAGGCCCTCCGGAGGCTGGAAATAGGCCCATTTCTGGACTTCCAGAACCTCCACTTTCCCTCCTCCCCAAGCCTCCACGCGGGCCCTGCATTTACATGGCATGATGGGCCATGTGGAGACTCCTGGGAGGGGCAGGGGCAGGGCCAGCCAGGAGTGGGATTTGGGAGTTTGCTGAACCACGCGGAATCTACAACCGACAAAGTTATCCCTGCATGCCCCCATGGGAGCCTGACAATCAATCAGAATGCAAGATGAAATTCAAAAGCTCAAAGAGGGCATAAAATCCAGGCCCTCTCAGCATCTCTTCCCTTTTTGCCCAGGACCTCAAACCATGCAGTCCTATTCACCATTAAAATCATCTTTCCACTTTTCTTTCTTCCCACTTGGAACTGAACCCGGATGGACATTTCTTCCAACAATCCATCCACTCATTCAACCATTGGGTCAGCTGCCCCAGAACCACAACCCCTGGTGGTTCTGTTCATCAATAAAGGGACCTTCTTTCCAATCAGCCTTCACCCTCCATTTTGTTTCCAGCATCTTTCTTCTGGTTTGGAACTGATACAGATGGATTTTCCTTCCTATACATTAAACCGGGGTGAAATTCAGCAGGTTCTGGAGAACCGGTAGCAGAAAGGTCAAGTAGTTTGGAGAACCGGCAAATGCCACCTGTCTGTTCCCAGAGTGGGGTGGGAATTGAGATTTTGCAGTATCCTTCCACTGGAGTGGGGATTTTGCAGTATCCTTCCCCTGGAGTGGGGTGGGAATGGGGATTTTGCAGTATCCTTCCCCCAGGAGTGGGGATTTTGCAGTATCCTTCCCCCTGGAGAGGGGTGGGAATTGAGATTTTGCAATATCCTTCCCCAGGAGTGGGGATTTTGCAGTATCCTTCCCCTGGAATGGGGTGGGAATGGGGATTTTGCAGTATCCTTCCTCTGGAGTGGGGTGGGAATGGGGATTTTGCAATTTCCTTCCCCTGGAGTGGGGTGGGAATGGGGATTTTGCAGTATCCTTCCCCTGGAGTGGGGTTGGAATGGGGATTTTGCAGTATCCTTCCCCTGGAGTGGGGTGGGAATGGGGATTTTGCAGTATCCTTCCCCCAGGAGTGGGGTTGGAATGGGGATTTTGCAGTATCCTTCCCCTGGAGTGGGATGGGGATGGAGATTTTGCAATTTCCTTCCCCTGGAGTGGGGTGGGGATGGAAATTTTGCAGTATCCTTCCCCTGGAGTGGGGTGGGGATAGAGATTTTACAGTATCCTTCCCCTGGAGTGGGGTAGGAATGGGAATTTTGCAATATCCTTCCCCCAGGAGTGGGGTGGGAATGGAGACTTGGTAGTATCCTTCCCCTGCCATGCCCACCATGCCATGCCCACCGAACCGGTAGTAAAAAAATTGAATTTCACCACTGCATTAAACCCTAAACCATGTTTAAAGATCACAATGTTTGAGACACAATGCTGGTCGTGACCGCTTAGCATTTTTGAGTTACGAAGTGGGTTGATTCAGTCTGATTGGACCGCAACCTCCGATTAGAAGTGCAGCTGGTGACCCTACTGCAGTTGCTTAGAAATTCAGTTGCAAATAGAATTATTTGCAGCTCCTATTTGGATGTTAAATAAAGGTTAATGTCCAGCATCTGTTGGTAGAAAACATTCACTGCGTAAGAAAAAGACTTAAGGGAATTCCAAGGTGTTGACTCGTATCACCTATAATCCGTCTTGCAATCTGCTCCAATTCCTCACTGACCTAGAGTTAGTGGCGACAACTGCTGACTCATTAGTAGCTGTCATTCACATTTTCTGGAGGTCCCCCTTCCCTCCCTCCCTCCCTAACACGACTTCCCTCTAATCTATAGCAGCCAAACATTTCTGCAAAGAAACTACAACATCTGATCTGCATTGCAATTTGAGATCAGATCAGTTTTTTCAGGAAGAACCAGTTCTCAGAAGGATTTAGTTGTAGAACAACGGAGCCAATTAAAAACCATTTCTACATACTAGATAAAGAGAACTTTGCAATTATACGTATGATATCCTCCCCTACTGTCAGAGTAAGGCAAAGCTTATGTAAGTATTTATCTTTTTTTTTTTAATGTATACATTAAATTCTGGCTGAGGTCCTACTTGCTAAGCTATAAAACAGGTTTCTTTTGTAGCCTCTGTTAGAAGAAATGTCCTCCTGGGTTCAGTTCCAAGTGGGAAGAAAGACACTGGAAACAGGGAGACTGCTTGGAAAGATGGCTTAATGGTGGACAGGACCACATGGTTTGAGATCCTGGGCAAAAAAGGGAAGAGATGCTGAGAGTGCCTGGGTTTTATGCCTTCTCTGGGCTTTTGAATTTGAGCTTGTATTCTGATTGGTTGTCAGACTCCCATGGGGCCATTCAGGGGTAACTTTGAAGGTTGTGTCCCAGGCTTGGTTAAGTCTTACTGGGTGATAATGTAATGAAGCGGCTTTAGGCAATTCGTCCTACGGCTCTGCCTGATGGAGGTAGATCTTTGTTATGTAGAATAGACTCCGACCTTAATGGTCCATTAACAAGGGGCGGGGCTAAGTTTCTGCCTCTCTTTTAAGGGAAATATTCTGCCCTTTTAATATTTCCTAAAATATTTCGTTTTTCTAGGAGAGGGGCGGGTGCTAACTTCCTACACCTCAACAGCAGCTAATCCTGTGGATTTTACATCTGGATATTTTTCTTCTTTTGTGATACAGAACAATGTAGTCTTGCTAATAAACCATAGATTGTCTAGGGCAGTGGTAGTCAACCTGGTCCCTAACACCCACTAGTTGGTGTTCCAGCTTTCATGGTGGGCAGTAGGGGTTTGCTGTAACTCTGCTTTATAAATTTTATAAAGTAAAGTTACTTCCCTACTTCATAAATCACCATTACTGTGGAACTGGTGGGCGGTTAGAAAATTTTACTACTAACAGAAATACAAAAGTGGGTGGTAGTTATAAAAAGGTTGACTATCCCTGGTTTAGGATAAGGGGTGCAGCATTTCCTGATAACCCTTAATGGAATTATAAAGGCAGAGTTCATTATGAGGAATATTGTGCAGGAATCCACATTTGGTTACTGTTACGTAAAATGTATGTTACAATCAGGCTACTGAGTGTATAAAAAGTAAAGGGGCTAATGGCAGAAGTGCTAAAGCATTTCAAGAAATGGAGCTTCACAAGGCAGGGAGGCCAAAAAAAAGTTATCCACTTCCTTAACCAAATTACTTTAAAAAGTAAAATCTCCTGCAAAACTAATTTGACTATTGATATTTTTGATATGGATATTTTTGATATTGATTGAATCAAGATCGCGTGAAGTGTTAATACCACTTTATAAGGGTAAGGCCACACTTGGAATACGGCATCCAGTTTTGGCCCATGATGTAAAAAACATGTGGAGACTCTATAAAGAGCTCAGAGAAGAGCAACCAAGATGATTAGGGGGCTGGAGGCTAAAACGTATGAAGAACGCTTGCAGGAACTGGGTATGTCTAGTCTAATGAAATGAAGGACTAGGGTGACATGATAGCAGTGTTCCAATATCTCAGGGGCTGCCACAAAGAAGAGGGAGTCAAGCTATTCTCCAAAGCACTAGAAAGCAGGACAAGAAGCAATGGGTGGAAACTAATCAAGGAGAGAAGCAACCTAGAACTAAGGAGAAATTTCCTGACTGTTAAAACAATTAATGTGTGGAACAACTTGCCTTCAGAAATTGTGAATGCTCCAACACTGGAAGTTTTTAAGAAGATGTTGGTTAACTATTTGTCTGAAGTGGTATAGGGTTTTCTGCCTAAGCAGGGGGTTGGACTAGAAGAACTCCAACTCTGTTATTCTGTTTTTCTGACTTCTGATGGCTTTGCGGACATGTCTATGTGGTAGCATCAGTGCAGAAGTGGTTTGGCTATTAGCTTTGATGACAGTGGGATGGCTCTGATGCCCTCTGCTGGGAAATAGTGGACTTCTTTGTGCAGCTGGTTGGCCAGTGTGAGAACAATCTGCTGGACTAGATGAATCAGGAGTTCAATCCATCAAGGCCCTGCTTGCTTTCCTTATATTGTTCTTCCAGAAGAAGACAACTTAAAAGAAAGCCTACAACCTTAGTATTTCCTGGATAGACTGCCACCCAAGTACTAAACACATCTGGCTGTGTTTAGCTTTTTTTTAAAAAAAATCCATGTTGTGCTTGGGTAAATATGCATTTCCTAGTTGTACTGTGGGTTTTCAAAAAATCATTACTGATCTTCAGCTCACTTGAAAACAGCATCAACAGTGGCCTTCTCCATCAATGTTCTTAAGAGTCTCCCCTAATTTTGATCATTCAAAATGCATTAACTTGCAAATCCAAAAAATTGCCAGGCCGCATGGTAAAAAGCATTGATGTCCAAGGAATCATGGAACAACACACATTATGATTTTTTTAATCCTAATCTAACCCTGCCAACAAAAGTGCATATAGTCAAGGCTATGGTTTTCCCAGTTGCAATGTATGGCTGTGAAAGTTGGACCATAAGAAAGGCTGAGCCCCAAAGAATTGAGACCTTTGAACTGTGGTGCTGGAGAAGACTTTTGCGAATCCCTTGGACTGCAAGGCAATCAAACTGGTCAGTCCTAGAGGAGATCAATCCTGACTGCTCTCTAGAAGGCCAGGTGCTGAAGATGAAATGCAAATACTTTGGCCACCTAATGAGAAGGAAGGACTCACTGGAGAAGAGCCTAATGCTGGGGAAGATTGAAGGCAAAAGAAGGGGATGATGGAGAATGAGGTGGTTGGATGGAGTCACTGAAGCAGTAGGCGTGAGCTTGAATGGACTCCAGAGGATGGTAGAGGATGGGAAGGCCTGGAGGAATGTTGTCCATGGGGTCGTGATGGGTCAGAAATGACTTTGCATCTAACAACAACAGCAACAACAATCCTAATCTTTCTAGAAGCAATGACTTCAGAGCAAACTGTTGTGTATAGGGTCTGGAATTTCAAAAAGAAATGTCTTTGGAATTTCCCAAATCTCTGCTTGAAGACAGCTAATACAGTAAAATTCCCCAGTTAGTACAAAATGTCTTCTAAATCTACAACTAGATATCATCCACTTCCTGAATTAATCTGATCTGCTTTCCCAATGATTTTCTATTTAATCCTTGGTATCAGCACTGAATCTGCTAATCTATTTTATTTGCTCATAAAACACATTGTGCTATAGTTCTACTACTGCAAACATAAGGTGTGATTCCTCTATACTCTTGACTTCCTAATCGGAAGCCACCAATTCAGTTCTAGAGCTGTCTGGAAGGCTGCTTCCCCCACCATAGAATCTCCTCCTAGCACGGTGTCCTTTTTCCTCTATCAACTGGAAGTCTGGTTCCCCCACCATAGAGTCTCCTCCTAGCATGGTGTCCTTTTTCCTCTGCCAACTGGAAGTCTGGTTCCCCCCACCATAGAGTCTCCTCCTAGCATGGTGTCCTTTATCCTCTGCCAACTGGAAGTCTGGTTCCCCCACCATAGAGTCTCCTCCTAGCGTGGTGTCCTTTTTCCTCTATGTGTCCTAACTGAAAGCCCTATCAATTGTGGAGCCAACCGGAAAACCCACCCCTTCCATAGAGTCTCCTCCTGGCGCACTGTGCTTCCCCCCCCAACCAGAAGCTCCTCTCAAAATTGTGGTGCCGACCAACAACAGGGAGCTGCAGCAGGGGGATGAAAGAACCACATGCGGCTCCAGAGCTAACCCTTGCACTAAGCCATAATGTACTATATTTGTTTGGTTTGTTTAGAGCTTTTGATAAGCCCAGTCATTTCTTTAGACCAACCTGGTTTAGTTCCAGAATCAAGGTCAATATTTGGTTGGAACATCTTTGGGAAACTCCAGAATTTTACAGTAATGTGGAAAGTAAAAAATCCCCCAAACTCTTAACACAATATTGAGACATTATCTCTCTATTGCTATCAAATCATTGATGTGTCCATGAAGTCAAGCAATTCAGTGGCATCTCTAAAGTTTAACGTGTTTGTCTAATGCAGCCAATTGTGCTTTATTTTCAGTAAACCATAGTCAAGCCCTGTCTAAACAGAATGTGCCACCCACCCAAGCAGGTTTCCGCCATCTGTTATTGTCGCCAATAAGTGTTGAGGTTAAGACTTTCAGAATTGCCAGCCAGAGTTGCATTTCCCACACATTTTGGACAGCCGAAGGGCTGAGAAAGCCTCCCATTGGGAATCTCTCATACAGGAGCTGATTCTTCCAAATATAAATTATTTAGCTAGCTCCAGAGCCTGCTTTCGTAGGAAGGAGATCTCGAACATCAAAAGTAGTTGCCATAAAAATAACTCTGTGCCTACAACGATACAAGCCTTTAATTTAATACTAATTGAATGCCAAATACCAAATTCGTAATGAAGTGAAGCTATTGCAGCCTTGACACAAATACATGTCAGAAATTTTAAAAAAAAATCCTTTGGCAAGTCACCAGCATCTATTCAGCAATCTGTTTCCTATGGTTGCTATGACGGCCAATGCGTTGCAGATTTTAAAAGGTAGGAATTACCATGCTTGTTCATACGATGGTTGCCCAGGACGTGCCTCACCAAGATAATAACAGCCTCATGGTAGTTGTGCCCTGCCAATTCATCGTGATTATTAATTACTGATTACATCAAAGAACCCACATGGGAGAGAAGCATTTTGAGGCACTTGGAGTATCAAAATAACTTTAGTTGGGGAAAAAATAAGCCTTTCTCCTCAGCGGAAGCATGGAAGTTTCCTCCCGATTTAAGGTACTTGCAAAGAATTTACTGCTTGTTTCATTCTGTCTGCTGAGATCTTCTGACTGTAAAAATAGCAGTTCACAAGAAATTCCCCACCCAATTTGTAAATGTCTTATGCCTGTTTTCTTCCACGGGTCTTTAGAAAGTTAGCACCCACCCTTCTCCTAGAAGAATGAAATATTTTTGAGAAACATTGAAAATGCAGAATATTATACCGTATTTTTCAGAGTATAAGACGCATCTTTTTCCCTAAAAAAAGAGGGTGAAAATCTGGGTGCGTCTTATACACTGAATACAGCATTTTTGGCCTGAAACCCCACCCCCTTCACCAAAATGTTCATGCATAGCCTTTAGGAGGCTTCCAGAGTGCTCCCGGGGGCTGGGGAGTACAAAAATGAGTGAAAATGGGTCATTTTTTGCTCATTTTGCACCCCACCCCCACCCCCAGGAACACTCTATAAGCCTCCTAAAGGTTATGCAAGCTTTTTTTAAACAAAAAACTGACGCATTTTCACAAAAAATGTGCCATTATTTGCTTATTTCCCCCCATCCCCACCCCCAGGAGCACTCTATAAGCCTCCTAAAGGCTATGCATGCCCTTTTTTTGACAAAAAAAAACATTTTTGGGAGGCCTGCAAAGTGCAAAAGCCTTTTTTAAAATTTGCCTCTTCAAAATCTTGGTGCATCTTATACTCCTGTGCATCTTATACTCCGAAAAATATGATAGATGAGAAATGGAGAAACTTGTCTTTATCTTCCTTAATACCCCACAGCAGATGTCAGCACTTAAGAGATAAAGGGAGTTTTATTTATAAGCAGATTTCCTGCAGCAAGGTCTGAACAAAGGTACAATTAGCCCTCAGCCACAATAGGAATTGTCTAACCAACCCCTTCATTGCTTCAGCCATACTTCAGCCAAACCTGGGAGCTGAGACAACCTACAGAGCCAGCTGTGACCCCCTACAACAGCCAATAGAATACATGTTCTTGCACAGGAACAGGAAGCTCAAGTTCAAAACCCAAGGGAAGGTATAAAACCCCCTCACTCTCAACTCCATGTGGTCAGCTACCCAGAATCATGTATGGTTGGTGGTTCTGCTTCATCATTTAAACCATCTTTCCAATTCGCCTCCATGTTTCCAGGGTCTTTTTTCCAATGTCTTTTTCCAAGATTGGAACTGAACCAATGGTGCAGTGGTTAGGGTGCAGTATTGCAGGCCACTTCAGCTGACTGTTATCTGCAGTTCAGCAGTTCTAATCTCACCGGCTCAAGGTTGACTCAGCCTTCCATTCTTCCGAGGTGGGTGAAATGAGGACCTAGACTGTGGGGGCGATATGCTGACTCTGTAAACCGCTTAGAGAGGGCTGAAAACCCTATGAAGCGGTATATAAGTCTAACTGCTATTGCTATTGCTATTCTCCCATCAGGTCACGCTCCCACCTTCGTTCTGCTCACAGCGGATGAAATGATAGATTCTTCCCTTGGGTAGAAGTCTGGACTTCAAGAATCCTTCAAATACTTGCATTCTATGATCCAGTGAGTAACCATACTTCTACAAGCTTGTGTGATTCTGTTTAGAATAGAATAGAATAGAATAGAATAGAATAGAATAGAATAGAATAGAATAGAATAGAATAGAATAGAATAGAATAGAATAGAATAGAATAGAATAGAATAGAATAGAATAGAATAACAGAGTTGGAAGGTTCCCCTACCCATAGCCAATAATCCCATTTGTGTAACCCATTCAGAAATAAAGTAACCATCCAGGACAGCTGCAGAGCTAATATCATACTAAAGTGAGATGCTTAATAGAAAGAATTGGAAGGAAAGAAATTCATGAAAAAAAACATTGATTCTTTCATCCTCCTCCTTTTTTTCTTCTTCTTCTGAAGGAAGTTAGGAAAATGAGATATATTAGGAAATATTAAATATTAAAAGGACAGAATATTTCCCCTAAAAAGAAAAGTAGAAACTCAGAGAGGCAGAAACCCCTACCTTTGTCAATGAACCATTAAGGTCTGAGCCAGTCTATTCTACATAGCAACTATCTACCCCATTTTATTGCCCTTCACTGCACCACCCATTAGGTTCCAACCAAACCTAGCACACAGACAACCTACAGAGCTCGCTATGACCTCTGACAGCAACCAATCAGGATACCCTTCCTGTGCCCCAGGAAGTTCAAAGCCCAGAGAGGGCATAAAACCCAGCGACTCTCAGCATCTCTCTCCTTTTCACCAAGGAGCCCCAAGCCATGTGGTCCTGTCTACCATTAAACCATCTTTCCAAACAGCCTCCATGTTTCCAGTGTCTTTTTCCCCACTTGGAGCTGAATCTGGATGGGCATTTCTTCCAACACTTCGTTGCCAGAGATGAAGTAACTAGATATAGGAACCCACTGGAGCTGCAATCTCAATTGTTACGTTTCTGCTTCTATCAGGGCTTTTCCCAACAGGAAACTCTGAGGCAATATTAGTGTTGGCACCAAACCAATAGGGCTCTGCGGCTCCCTCCCCACCCCCCACCTTCCCTCCCCTCCCCCCTTGTTCTGTACCCCTGGGAAACAGAGAAAGTTTAATGAGAAAGGAACTTTTCTTTTTCATAGCTAGTAAGCTGGAGTGGGAAGGGAAGGAACCACAACAAGGAGGAAATCCTTAAAGATTTACATTGTTGAACAGTATCCTGGGCAGAAGGCCAGGCATGGAGATTGTCACTGGATCACTTCACATCTGGGCAGAGAAGTTCTCCACTGAAAAGACAAAAATCGGCAATAATGCCGGAGGGGATGAAATTTGCATTAAAATGCCGTCTACTGTGCAAGGGTTTTAACCACATTAGCAATTCATTAGCGAGATTTTCTTTTTCCTTTTCTCCATGCTGGGCATTTTGTGTTCTCACATAATAGCCATCTGATGACAAGGTTGTTGTTGAATGATAATTCACAACCTTCTGCCTTGCTTTAGTTTTTAAGGCTCTAGCTTTCCAGATGATCTTCTACACAGCATCTGTTTTCAGTCAATAGGAGACTACATCTGGAAGGAAGGATTCCAGCTCTTGACCCTTTTTATTTTATTTTTTTTGCAAAATTAAGAATTGTAAAATTGCAAGATATCTCACATGTCCTATTTTAGCACATCCAATAAATAATTTATCCTGTGACAAACCCACCCCTCTACTAGAAAAATGAAATATACTAGGAAATATTAAAAAGGCAGAATATTATGTTTCCCTGGATGAGAAATGAGGAAACATGTTTTAGGCACGAAAAAGACTCACTCTTAATAGCCCCACCACCTTTGTCAATGGGCCATTAAGGCCTGCGCCATTCTATTCTACATAACAAAGATCTACCCCTTTAGGCACAGCCATTTCATTGCCTTTCATTGCGCCACCCACCAGGTTCCAACCAAACCTAGCACACAGACAACCTACAGAGCTAGCTATGACCTCTGACAGCAACCAATCAGGATACCCTTCCTGTGCCCCAGGAAGTTCAAAGCCTAGAGCGGGCATGAAACCCAGGGACTCTCAGCATCTCTCCCCTTTTCACCCAGGACCTCCAAGGTATGTGGTCCTGTCCACCATTAAACCATCTTTCCAAACAGCCTCCATGTTTCCAGTGTCTTTTTCCCCACTTGGAACTGAACCCAGATGGACATTTCTTCCAACACCTGCAACAAATTATCCTAATCATACCCCATAGTGACTTACCACAAATAATCTAACACCTTCTGAGCCAAGCATGTTATGTGAATTAACAGCTTTTACAACAGGAAAATCAAGATCCTCTATCGTCATATCCCTATTAGTTCAGGTCTTATCCCCTGGAGCATTAAAAATGAATGTGTTGTACACATTCCTAAAACAGGCCGTCTAAATGATTTGTAAGGCCAGACTAGATTAAAATGTCATTCAGTTTTGGTTTACCTTTAGAGATGGAGAGGTAATGGGAGAGAGGCAGATAGATGAGACTTTAAGCAGATTTCCATGCAGGTTTCCTAATTTTATAAACCATGGGAAATATTTAAAATTTTCTCCACATCTGTTTTCTGTCATAAGATTCCTCTGCATTTCACCATTGTGTCTATGAGTATGACTGCTTATTGGAAGATATATTCTTCTGGGTTCAGTTCCAAGTGGGGGGAAAGACACTGCATTAATGGAAGTTGCTTGGAAAGAAGGGGGAAAGGGGACATGGGTGATATATATACCCTGTCTCCTGGGTCCCACCTTAGAGTTTCCTGTTCCTCTGTGAGAAATGTATCCTGATTGGTGGTTAGAATCCCGGGGAGGGGGTCTTAGCTAACTTTGTAGACTGTCTGTCTCCCAGGTTTGGTTGAGCCTTGTTGGCTGATGTAATCTTCCCAGGTGCGATGTGGTGAGATGGATAGAGGGCTAATCCTACCATGTCCTGAGGGCCATGTCTTTTATGTTGCAGATGAGCTGGCTCAGGCCTTAATGGCCCATTAACAAAGGTGGGGCCCGATGAGTTTCTGTCTCCCTTTTAGGGGAAATACGCTGCGCTTTTTAATATTTCCTAAAATATTTCATTTTTCTAGGACAGGGTTCAGCAAACTGCGGCTCTGGAGCCGTATGTGGCTCTTTTTTGCTTCTGCTGTGGCTCTGTCACCGGTCGGGTCTGTCACAATTTTGAGAGGAGCGTCCAGTGGGGAGGGGAGAGAGAAGCACAGTGTGCCAGGAGAAGACTCTATGGCACGGGGAGGGTTTTCCAGTTGTCTCCACAATTGATAGGGCTTCCGGTTATGACAGGTAGAGGAAAAAGTACACCACGCTAGGAGGAGACTCTATGGTGGGGGAACTGACCTTCCGGTCAGCTCTAGAATTGAACAGGGGGCTTCCGGTTAGGACCTTTGTGGCTCCCGGTGTTTTCTTTTCTGTGGGAAACAGGTCCAAATGGCTCTTTGAGTGTTTAAGGTTGCCCACCCCTGTCCTAGGAGAAGAGTGGGTGTTAATTTCCTACAACTTGAAGATGAAACACTGACATTAATTCTAACAGATATTGTTGAACTATGATACCGTAGATTTCAATGTTGTGTATTTCTTGACCAAGCTATAATAGTAGGTACACTTTTTCATTGCTTTCTTTCTTTCTCTTTCTTTCTTTCTTTCTTTCTTTCTTTCTTTCTTTCTTTCTTTCTTTCTTTCTTTTTTAAATAGAATCTATTGGAATACAATTTATCTAAAAGTAACAAGTAGTCTGGTTTTGGCTTCCAGTTTTTGCTCTACGTGACTCTTATATTTCCATTGCCAAAATCCTTCTGGACCAGGGGTGGGTTCCTGCCAGTTCGCACCAGTTCGGTAGAACCGGTTCGTCAAATCTACCGAACCGGTTAGAAGAGACTCCACCAGTGGACCCAGAAAGCAGGCCACACCTACAGAAGAGGTTCCAAAAATTTTTGAAACCCACCACTCACACACACACACACACACACACACACACACAGACAGACAGACAGACTGACTCACACAGAGAGAGAAAGAGAAAGAGAAAGAGAAAGAGAAAGAGAAAGAGAAAGGAAGAAAGAAAGAAAGAAAGAAAGAAAGAAAGAAAGAAAGAAAGAGAAAAAAAGAAAAAAAGAAAGAAAAAGTGTGAGAGAGAAAGAAAACACATGGCCGGCAAGCCACTCCCACTAGGTCACATGGCTGGCAAGCCACTCCCACAAAGGAGGCCACACCCACAGAGTAGGTTCGAAATTTTTTTGAAACCCACCACTGTTCTGGACACTATACAACCAACTACCTGAGCAATATTCAAGGTGAAGCCTGATGGAAAGAGAACTGATTCTTTAGGTTTTCTGGAACAGACTCGTAAGGATTTGCATAGTGATGTATTTATAATTTCCTTTGTTTGGGGAACACTATTGGAACAGCCTTGTTAGTTTATGGCAGTGTTTCTTGGCAACTTTAGGATGTGTGGATTTCAGCTCCCAGAATTTCCTAGCACGCATGCAGTCAGACTAAGAAATACTATTGAAACTGTAGGAAGCCCCCCCCTCTAGAAGAATGAAGTATTTGGGGGAAATATTAAGAGACAGAATATTGTATTTCCCTGTAGGAAGTTAGCACCCACCCCTCTCCTAGGAAAATGAAATATTTTAATAAATATTAAAAGGGCAAAATATTTCCCCTAAAAGGGAGGCAGAAACTCACCTTTGTCAATGGGCCATTAAGGCCTGAGCAAGTCTATTCTACATAACAAAGATCTGCCTCTTTCAGACAGAGCCATAATAGGAATCCCAAAGCCCTTTCATTACATCATCACCCAGCAAGACTCAACCAAACTCAAAAATACACCCTACAAAGTTACCCCTGCATGGCCCCATGGGAGTCTGACCACCAATCAGAATACAAGCTCAAATTCAAATCTCAACAGAGGCTACAAATCTCTCTGTCCACTCCATGTGTCTTTTTGGCCGGGACCTTAAACCATGTTGTCCTGTCCACCATTAAACCATCTTTCCAAACAGTGTTTGGAATCTTTGTTTCCAGGGTCTTTCTCCCCACTTGGAACTGAACCCAGATGGGCATTTCTTCCAGCATCCCTAAAAGAGAAATGGAGAAACATGCTTTTAAAGACAGAAAGCAGACTCAGTCCTGCTTAATAGCCCCCAGTAGATATTTTGTGCCCATGAAGAAAGATTGGGCCAGTCTATTCCCCATACCCCCCCAAAAGGACCTTCACCTCTAAGCAGAGGTGGTATTCAGTCAGTTCTGACAGGTTCTGGAGAACCGGTAGCTGAAATTTTGAGAGTGGGGAGGGAATGGGGATTCTGCAGTATCCTTCCCCTGCCATGCCACACCCACAGAACCAGCAATAAACATTTTTGAATCCCACCACTGCCTCCAAGGATGGGATTAAAATTTACATTCTCCTCACAGGACATGAGCCTTTGGGACATAATGGGACACAATCCACCACCATTTAGCAAAAGACACAAGCCTCTTCATTGCACAACACCCCACCCCAGAACAGTTCAAACTTCAAAGTCACAGAAACCTATAAAGTTCCATCCACTCATTCAACCATTTAGCAATAGCAATAGCAGTTAGACTTATATACCGCTTCATAGGGCTTTCAGCCCTCTCTAAGCGGTTTACAGAGTCAGCATATCGCCCGCACAGTCTGGGTCCTCATTTCACCCACCTCGGAGTCAACCTTGAGCCGGTGAGATTAGAACTGCTGAACTGCAGATAACAGTCAGCTGAAGTGGCCTGCAGTACTGCACCTTAACCACTGCGCCACCTCGGCTCTTTGTTCAACTGACCCAGAAACCTCATGGTTCTGCTTCATCGATAAACCTTTCTTTCCAATCAGCCTCCATGTTGTTTCCAGAGTCTTTCTCCCAGGTTGGAACTGAACCAGAGGGATTTTCCTTCCAACAATTGGCACAAGCTTTTCTGAGCTGCACTTACTGCAAAGATGTGTGACTGAAATAAGGTAGGATTTAATCTGTAATGAGACATGGGGAAAGCAAGGTAGTTAAGTTACATGTGAGACCCACTACAAATAGCTTATTAATTAGCACTTGCTAATGTGTTAACTTAGGGTGGCTCAGTGGCTAAGACGCTGAGCTTGTCGAGCAGAAGGTCAGCAGTTCAGCAGTTCGAATCCCTAGCACCATGTAATGGAGTGAGCTCCCGTTACTTGTCCCAGCTTCTGCCAACCTAGCAGTTCGAAAGCATGTATAAATGCAAGTAGAAAAATAGGAACCACCTTTGGCGGCAAGGTAACAGCATTTCGTGCACCTTCGCATTTAGTCATGCCGGCCACATGACCATGGAGACGTCTTCGGATAGAGCGGGTTCTTCGGCTTTGAAACGGAGATGAGCATGCTCTCTAGAGTCAGGAACAACTAGCACATATGTGTGAGGGGAACCTTTACCTTTACCTTAATGTGTTAACTTGCTTCACAAATCCATTTGTGGAGACTGACAAATAGCTCAAACTTACTTGTTGTATTTGTGTCACCAATCCCTTACTCGATTATGCTGGCAAAGTTACGTTATTTCCAAGATGGTTATTTTTAATGAAATGTTTTATTCTGGGAAGGTGGTGCCAGACTCCTGACTGTTTCCTGGGAAGGCATATCTTAGATCACTGTCAATTCCTGTTGCTAACTCACACAATGCCAACAATTTCTTGAATATTTTTGCACCTGAAATAAAAAGCTAATATTGCTCTGTCATGCATGCAGATGAGATGCATTGCTTGGATACAGAAGTCACAGATAACATGTTTCCATTTAGCTAATAGAAAAGTGTTGCGCATATGCCTTGGCTGAGTCAGTTAATAAAGGAAAAGCAGAAAAACAAACAATCCCTCCCCCCCCACAAAGCAATCTTATAAATTACGTATTATGAGCAATTTTCTCTATTAGTTGCAGCGGGTCTGTATCTGTACAACTGAAGGAAAGCAACCAAATAATTTGTTTTCATTTTAATGCCCTACTGTTTAGGAATAAAAAGTTAGCTTAACTTTTCCTGGTGGCTTGGAGACAAAAACACATGAAGAATTATTGCAGGAATTGGGTATGGCTAGTCTAGAGAAAAGAAGGACATGGGGTGACATGATACCAGTATTTGAGGGGCTGCCATAAAGTACCAGAGGGCAGGATGAGAAACAATAGATGGAAACTAATGAAGGAGAGAAGCAACCTGGAATTAAGTAGAAACTTTCTAACAGTGGAACAGATTGCTGTCAGACTTTGTGAATGCTTCATCGCTGGAGGGTTTAAGAAAAGGCTAGACAGCCACCTGTCTGAAAAGGTATAGGGCAGTGTTGGTGAACCTTTTCGGCATCGAGTGCCAAAATTGGAGCGCGCGTGTGGGGAAGTGCAGGAAACCGGAAGATCAGCTCCCCAGCACGCACGCGCAGGAACACCAAAATCCGGAAGAGGAGTTCCCCGGCGTGCATGCACATGCCGGGAAGCTGAACTTCCGATTTCATGCATGCACATATGCGCTGGTCACCTGGTCGTCTGGTTTCTGGCACACATGCAGGTACAAAGACCAGCTGGCCGGCACGCATACACATACCGGAAACCGGAAGCTCAGCTTCCCGGCGCACACATGCGCACCAGGAAGCTGCTTTTCTGGTTTCCACCGCTCCTGCGTGCACGGACCAGCTGGCTGGCCTGCCAGAACCTGGAAAAGCAACTGGCAACAGCTAGCGCGGCCAGAGAGATGGCTCTGTGTGCCACTTCCAGCACATGTGCTGTAGGTTCTCCATCATGGGTATAGGGTGTCCTGCTTGAGCAGTGTGTTGGACTAGAAGACCTCCAAGGTCCCTTCCAGTTCTATTCTGATTGGTTGGTTGGTAGATTGGTTGATTGATTTCCCTACCTGATAACCTCTAGAAAATATTAGTAGTTCAGTTTATCCACAGCCAATATGGCTATTCATTTTTAGTCAATTTAATTTATTTGGTTTGTGCCCAACCTTTCTGTCCGATGGAATATTCCAGGCAGCCGTGTAGACGGTCTGCATTCCAGTAGAGAGAGTTGTAATTCAATACACCTGGGACACCAGCCAGTGAATCCTGCACATTGCAGATCACACCAGCCAAATTCTGACTTCTAGTTAATTGCCTTTCCTATTTTTCTTGGTGCCAGGACATAGTATATGTCTGTCTGATAACTAAATCAATGTACCCTTTTCTTTAAATGTCCTAGATGTGGAAGAGACAACTAGGATGATGTACAGCCTTAGTTAATGTTCTCTTGTTAACAAATTGATTAAGTAATGAGATAAACCGTGAGGTAGTGGCTAAGTAAGCTTCACTGATTTATGGAGGACATACTCCCCGTTAAATGGACCTGCAGACATCTAGTATTTCTAACCTTGCAGCTAACTGCATCAATGTGCACATACATCTATAGTAATTTCATCAGGCTTTTCAGCCACCGAAGCTGTTTTCAGAGATGTTTTGCTTCTACCTAGTGGCAGAACGATGAACTGTGGGACACAAACGTCTCACACATTTGCTGTTCTTTAAAACGTCGTTGGCACCAACGTGCTGTAAGCTCTGCCAATTTGGAATCACAAAAAGTGTGAATACAGGCACAGCTACCAAGTCCTGTGGGAATATTTACCTTAGCAAGTGAAAGGCTATTTATCAAAGCAAGTAAAAAAAAAAAGTCCACTCTTTTGATCACCAATGGCTACAAAGAATAAAAAGAGAAAAGTTATGTAGTTGTCTGGGCATTTCCTCTATAGAAATATACTGTAGACGGAATGTATGACTTAATCTTAATTGGATTTAAGATTTTCCAGGATTTATACCTTCAAAGATTACAGTGGAGTGTTTTGACTGAGGCTTTCCAAAAGCATGAAGCAAACTCCTGGTCGTGACAAAAAAAACCCGCTTTATTGGTTTACTGTGAATTCTTCTCATTCACATCCAGCAAAGTCTTTCAAGGGAGGATTTACAGTCACAGACCTTATCTGGCTTGGAGAGCTACCAGGCCGATATCTGCAAAATTTGGCAAGGAGTCCTGGGAGAGTCACGAACTAATTAAGCGAACTAATTGTCTCCTGCATACTCCACTCCCCTTTTGCTCCTCTTTTATTTCCTCTGGAAGGGGACATTCATCGTCCACCTGTGGCTTCTGTTCTTCAGCTGTTCCCTTCATCTAGCAACTCTGTGCATGCGCACACTGGAAACAGGCTCCAGCTGTGCGTCTGCCTCACTGATGTCTGACTCTGAAGGCTTCTGATAATTGGCCTACGGCTCCGGCCCCCTCTCTGCCTCCAACACAGAGCCCTCATCAGAGCCTTTCCCAGACTCCAGGACTGGTCCATGTTCCTCCCCAACTTCCCCACTATCTGAATTCGCTGCCAGCTCTGCTGGCCGCTGGTGGGCCATAACATGGAGTACTTTTAGATTTTGGAACATAATTGACTTTATGAAAATAATGTGTTTGTGCATCACTCTATTATATTATTAAAATTTGGTAAGCTAGCCCTGCACGTGACCCATCAAAACCGCGGTCCACAAAAGCGCGCTCGACGAAAGCGCGCATTTGACGTCATCACAGCGCGACGAAAAAAATTAAAAATTGAAATAAAAATAAAATTAAAGCAAGCCGATTCACGTAAAGGTAAGGGTTAGGGTTAGGGTTAGGGTTAGGGTTAGGTTAAGGGTTAGGGTTAGGTTTACAGCGTTAGGGTTACGTTTAGCGTTAGGTTAAGGGTTAGCGTTAGGTTTAGCGTTAGGTTAAGGGTTAGGTTTAGGGTTAGATTTAGGGTTAGGTTAAGGGTTAGGTTTAGGGTTAGGTTTAGGGTAAGGTTTTCGCTTTAGTTTTACATTTATCGATCACAGAGCGATGTTTTCGTCGCGCTGTGATGACATCAAATGCGCGCTTTCGTCGAGCGCAATTTTGTCGTCCGCGGTTTTGTGGTGGAACCAGCCCTGCAACATCTGATAGCTCTCTTTCCCATCTACTTAAGTTGTATACAGCAGTGTTTTTCAACCACTGTGCCGCGGCACACTAGTGTGCCGTGACATAGTGTAAGGTGTGCCGTGGGAAAATTACTTTATATATAGTCAATATAGGCACAGAGTTAAATTTTTTTAACATTTTCTAATGGTGGTGTGCCTCGTGATTTTTTTCATGAAAAAAGTGTGCCTTTGCACAAAAAGGTTGAAAAACACTGGTATACAGTACCTCTGCCCTTCTGTTTCTCTTCTCTGTTCTTTCTTCATGGTTTAGTCACACTATTTCGACACATTAGAAATGAAGAGTGGTCCTGTCAGTGGAGGTTTTCTTTGTGATAATCTACATGCAATTCCTAAACCAGTTTCTGCGAATTTTTTTGTGGCTTTCAGAAGGATCTGTGAACACTCATGCTTTATTTTCCCATTGTTTTATACTGGGAAACCGAATGTAGGATATTGGGTTGTTATTATTATGAATGTTCTTGTGGCTAATTAATTAAGCATGCTCGTGATCTAATATAGTTATTTAATGACCTTGAGCTGTTCTCTAGGTCTTAATTCTTGCCCTCTTAGTGGAATTAGTTCTTTTAAATTTTCAGGAAAAAAGCAGCACAAAAACCCATTTCTGAGTCAGTTTTGTGTTTTGCTTTATCAATGTAAATGGTATATAAGAGAAAAAGAAAGATGTTATATTACTCCTAAAAGGTAATTCAGATCAAGAAATGAAGTCTGCATTGGCCTAAGCCATCCATATTTTTTCACTCCAATAAGATGCATCTCTCCCCCCCCCCCCCCGCTCAAAAGTGGGTGGAAATATCTCTGCATCTTATGGAGCTAATATTGCGTCAGTGCCGCTGGAACAGCTGATTGGTGGTATTCCAGGAGGCTGATCCAACTGCCAATCAGCTGCCCAGTGAAGGCTCCAGCGTTCCCCCCAGAGGTGGGTTCCTACCAGTTCGCACCTATTCGGTAGAACCGGTTCGTCAAATCTACCGAACCGGTTAAAAGAGGTTCCACCAGTGGACCCGGAAAGCAGGCCACACCTACAGAAGAGGTTCCAAAAATTTTTGAAACCCACCACTGGTCCTTGGATATGATTATTCTACACTATCATGCTCATATTTATAAAACTCAGTGCCTCTGTGAAAGGTAAGGATGACTACTGTGTTTATGGTGCAATCAGAACATTGCGTGTGTTGAAGTTGTTTTAACGCAAACCAAAGATGCCTTTTAAAAAACAACTTGACATCCTATTCTTATGCATGCCAGTGCTGTGTGTGAGGTAATTTAAGGTGGTTCTGACAAGTGTCGTCGGCATCTTCATATCCGATCACATGGGCGGCAAGCCACTCCCACAAAGGAGGCCACACCCACAGAGTAGGTTCGAACAATTTTTGAAACCCACCACTGGTTCTCCAGTGGAGGCAGTAATGGCAGTGTTTCCGGTCGGCCAGCCTGCTGATCAGCGGGGCGATTGGAGATTGGGATCCAGCCATCACTCAGCTGACTGGTGGTGGGTGCAATTGATAGTCAGTTGCATCAGGTGAAAAATACGGTACTTTTATTAGAGTGGCTATAGCAACAGAAACTTGCAAATTTGAATATGCTTCCAACTTCCCTCTTTAAGAGGCGTATCTTGGATATTTTCATACATTTCTAACTTCACATGAGATTAGGTAAAGATTCCCCTCGCACATATGTGCTAGTTGCTCCTGACTCTAGAGGGCGGTGCTCATCTCTGTTTCAAAGCCGAAGAGCCAACATTGTCTGAAGACATCTCCATGGTTATGCGGCTGGCATGACTAAACACTGAAGGCGCATGGAATGCTGTTACCTTGCCGCCAAAGGTGGCTCCTAGTTTTCTACTTGCATTTTTACATGCTTTTGAACTGCTAGGTTGGCAGAAGCTGGGACAAGTAACGAGGGCTCACTCCATTACATGGCGCTAGGGATTCGAACCACCAAACTGCTGACCTTTCTGATCAACAAGCTCAGCGTCTTAGTCACTGAGTCCCCATATGAGATTAAGCCACATTTATCTGTCTGCTGCTTTGGGCTCAGCGCTTCCTTCCCTCTGTCCAACTATCCTCTTTACTCTAGTCTTTCTCAACCTTGGCAGCTCTAAAACAGATGGACTTCAACTCCCAGAATTCCCCAGCTAGACTTTGGGAGTCCACCCCTTTTAAACCTGCCAAGGTTGAGAAACACTGCTCTACTCTTAAACCTTTCAACCTGTTTCATGAAAACAACAGCTCCTTCTTCCTACAAATTGCTTAGCAAATACACATTAAATATTGGAGTGGAGGTATCTGTTTGCTGAGCCTCTCTTAACTGCACATATATCATTGAAGCCTTTTAACAAAACTGATTTGGAGCTTCCCTTTTTTGGCCAATTATTTTTACTTAAAAAAAAATGGGAACATTTCCCAGATTATAATTGCCCATAATGACATAATTACAGATATACTGCAGCGCACATATTTGAGACACAACTCAGCAGTACCTGTTCAAATAATTTATAATGGGAGGATTATTTCTCTTCGTAAAACTATACTGAGTGATCCCTTTTAATGAAATTATACAGGTGTCTAAATGATCTGGCACTCGGCATCTTAGATAGCAAGTACAGACATCTAACTACAGGGCGATAATGCATATAATTCATTTATTGAATCTGTTGCAGATGCTTCCGGTGGAATTAATGCCTAGAGGCAATTTTTGATGCACATGTGAATAAAGGCTTCAGGAACATTGGTTTTTTTTCCGAGAAAGCCCCACTTTCCCAATTCTTTATTTTCCAAGATAAACTAAAATAATATTAATAATGTCAGAATATTCATGAACTGGAATAGGACGTAGCAGCAGGTCAGCCATTGGGGACTGACTGGAGTAGGGCATGGCAACAAGGTCAGTCAATGAATAGGCATAGCAACTAAGTCAGCCAATGAAGGCTGTTTAGAAACTGAAACAATATTTGCTGGAGACAGCTAGGTTCCTGGGCATGGCTTAAGCTTACCGTATTTTTCGGAGTATAAGATGCACCTTTTTCCCTCAAAAAAGAGGCTGAAAATCTGGGTGCGCCTCATACACTGAATACAGCATTTTCTTGCTTCCTGAAACCCTGCTCCTTCACCAAAATGGCCGTGCATAGCTTTTAGGAGGCTTCCAGAGAGCTCCCCGGGGCTGGGGAGGGCAAAAATGAGCAAAAAATGGGTCGTTTTTTGCTCAATTTTGCCCCCACAGCCCCCAGGAGCACTCTATAAGCTTCCTAATGGTGGTTTTTTTTTTTTTTGACAAAAAACAGGCCCATTTTTGCAAAAAACGGGCCATTTTTGCTTGTTTTTTGTGGGGGCAGGAACACTCTACACGCCTCCTGATGGCTATTCATGCCCTTTGTTTGAAAAAAAGCCTGTTTTTGCAAAAAAAAATGGGGCATTTTGGGGAGGTTTGCAGAGTGTAAAAACGTTTTTTTTTAATTTGCCTCTTCAAAACCTTAGTGCATCTTATACTCTGATGCATCTTATACTCTGAAAAATACAGTAGCTTAACTGCCCTGTATAGAGGATGTTCTCTTTGTCTGTACTAAGCTCTGAAACTCTGAATCAAAAAAAGAAACTAGCATGTCTGCTCTCTGAATTGATACTGGAAACCAATCTCTCCTCTCCCTGTGTTTTGCCTGCAACTACTATCACATTGGAGAATGCACAATTGGTATTGTACAAAAGAAGTTAATGAATCCTGCTGAATCAGTTACCGTATTTTTCAGAGTATAAGACACACCAAGATTTTGAAGAGGCAAATTTTTTAAAAAAAAGTTTTTGCACCCTGCAGACCTTCCAAAAATGGCCCGTTTTTTGTGAAAACGGGCCTGTTTTTTGTTTAAAAAAAGGGCATGAATAGCCTTTGGGGGGCTTGTAGAATGTTCTTGGGGGGGTGGAGAGGCAAAAACGAGCAAAAAACATCATGTTTTTTGAAAAAGGAGCCCGGTTTTTGTCAAAAAAAGGGGGGCATGCATAGCTTTTAGGAGGCTTATAAAGTGCTCCTGGGGGCGGGAGGGGGGCAAAAACCAGCCCGTTTTCCACTCATTTTCCCTCCCCAGCCCCCCGGAGCACTCTGCAAGGCTCCTAAAGGCTATGCGCGGCCATTTTTGCAAAGGGGGCGGGGTTTCAGGAGGCAAAAAATGCTATATTTAGTGTATAAGACGCACCCAGATTTTCAGCCTCTTTTTTGAGGGAAAAAGGTGCATCTTATACTCCGAAAAATACGGTACCTATTTTTGCTACAGTAAATAGCAATAGCGCTTAGACTTTTATACCGCTTCACAGTGCTTCAAAGCCTTCTCTAAACGGTTTGCAAAGTCAGCATATTGCCCCCAACAATCTGGGTCCTCAGTTTACCAGCCTCTCCAGGATGGAAGGCTGTCAACCTTGAGCCTAGTGAGATTCGAACTGTCAAATTGCAGGCAGCCAGCCAGCAGGCAGCAGAAATAGCCTGCAGTACTGCATCCTGACCACTGTGCCACCACAGCTCATAGAAGGCAACTTGCCCTGTGGGCCATCTACTATAGGAACATCTACTCCTAAAATCCAAAACAGTAGAGAAGGCAAGCAAATTCAGCTGAATAACCTCATCGGCTCCTTAATGGATGAATCGTGTTTTCTAATAAAACAATAAAAACAAAAATGAAACAGTGTTTAAAGTTTAAAATTCTACTATAAAAAACTGTGTAAGAAAAAACCCAGGGTTTCTATGTAAAGCAGGACGTAAAGTGAGATTTGGACATTGTGTGAAATCTACTGGGTCAGGATGGACAGCCTCTTAGAACCCCTTTACTTCTATATTAAAGCCACATAGGCAGAGTTGCAGCTTGCAAAAGAACAGGAAGCAAGTGCCTAACCACAAGATGTCCCTATGTCAAAAGCCTATGTCAAAAGCCTATGTCAAAAGCCATGTCAAAAGTCCAAGGTTCAATTAAAGTTTGTTAATGACATGTACTCCATAAACAAAAGGAGAAGTAAGACCCCATCTCCTTATAAGGCTTTCTCCTCAAGGTAACCACTAAGAAATGTGTTAAGTATTTCCGTGTTGCAATGCTTTTGAGAATGTATAAGGACGCGTGCTTCGATAATGAAAGTTGTTCAGAACTTGCAATGCTAGCCATGGGCTAGCTTTCTGAACCTGGCTGCCAAATAAACTTTTCCTGTATCCTGAGAAGTCCAAAGCCTGTCATTTTCTGCAACATATGAGTCATGGCTGAAACAGGCTGAAAGTGCTTTGTTGGAGTTGAAAGACTAATGGATATAGAGATGAATATCCAGCCTGGGACTTCCTTATTTGTGGCCTGGACGCACTGCAGTTGTGTTATTATTAACCTAGAGGACACAAGTATGTAAAAAACACAAATCTGATTTCAAATTTAACTACAATACACCACCACGCATCCTATACTATTTTCCCTACACTATACATACATAAGCACATGCACACACATAGACACACACACAGACACACGCTGCCTCTATGATTAAAATAATTCCATTATTCTTAAAATACAGAGTTAAAAATTATTATACGAATGCTACTGCAATTGTACTATAACTAAATTAAGGAAGAAGCAGAACTGATAAAAGACAAACTATGTGTGATAAATTGATAAATAATGTCAAATGAATCTTTAATACTTGCTAATCCCACTGGAATCACAAAACCTGCTTCTGAATAAAGTGGCATATAATTAGGCTGTAAATTATACATATGCCACCTTCACAAGCCTTTGGGTGTTATATGCATACATTTTCCTTATTTACTTTCTGAAAATAAAATATATTGCTTTAAAAAAAATTCAAAAAATAGAAATTCCACAAGAAACTGTGAGATACAAAGACCAGGTAAAATATTTTTTTAATAGACTCAGCTAGAGAGAAAGCATTTGCTGCATACTGCTCATTCAGTGGAAGAGCCATTGAACTCAGTCCACATCAGAGGTAGTATTCCACACAAGGTTCCACCCACCAAACCCAGATGTCATCACGGTTCTTCCTCACCTAACCTCACCTTACCTCCAGCAATCTGTTGCCTGGGTGACAGCTGTCCTCTGATTTGCCACTAGTCTGGCCAGTGCTCACACTTTGAGCAAACAGGCCTGTAAAGCAATAATGGTGATTCTTGCAGAACATGGGGGACCATTTGTGAGTGAAGCAGTTCTGTACAGAGTTGGAGGTCTTCTAGTCCAACCCCCTGTCTAGGCAGGAAACCCTATACTGTTTCAGACAAATGGCTATCCAACATCTTCTCAAAGACTTCCAGTGTTGGGGCATTCACAACTTCTGGAGGCAAGCTGTTCCACTGATTAATTGTTCTAACCGTTAGGAAATTTATCCTCAGTTCTAAGTTGCTTCTCTCCTTGATTAGTTTCCACCCATTGCTTCTTGTTCTACCCTCAGGTGCCTTGGAGAATAGTTTGACTCTCTCTTCTTTGTGGCAATCCCTGAGATATTGGAACACTGCTATCATGTCTCCTCTAGTCCTTCTTTCTATTAAACTAGACATACCCAGTTCCTGCAACCGTTCTTCACATGTTTTAGCTTCCAGTCCGCTAATCATCTTTGTTGCTCTTCTCTGCACACTTTCTAGAGTCTCCACATCTTTTTGACGGTTCGAATCCCTAGTGCTGCATAACAGAGTGAGCTCCTGTTACTTGTCCCAGCTTCTGCCAACCTAGCGATTCGAAAGCATGTAAAAAATGCAAGTAGAAAAATAGGAACCATCTTTGGTGGGAAGGTAACAGCGTTCTGTGCGCCTTTGGTGTTGAGTCATGCCGGCCACATGACCACAGAGATGTCTTCGGACAGCTCTGGCTCTTCGGCTTTGCAATGGAGGTGAGCACCGCCTCCTAGAGTCAGAAACGACTAGCATGCCTGTGCAACCTTTACCTTTGCCTATTGTTTCCAACTGCTCTGGAAAGTTCTTTCCCTTTTGATATACAAATAATGCAAATTCAAATATTGCAGATAATACACAGATAATGCAAATTCTTGTCTGCTGTTTCTGCTTCTCTTTGCTTTTGGCTCATTTTTGCCAATTAATGTTTGCTGATGTTTAATAAATATCTTTGCTAGCTGTACTGAGTGATGAATGTGCTTCCCTTGACTTAGATTGGGACATTAGTTGCTAGTGTGTGGAGGGAGGGGGGGGAAATACACTTGAAATTATTCTGAATAATATTCCTCTGCTATCATATATAAATATGGTAAATCAAGGGTTTCAAACTCAAGGCCTGGGGCCCAGATGCAGCTCTTGGGATGCTTAGATCTGGCCCATGGGACTGCCCTAGAAACAGCAAAGGACCAGCCCGCAGTGTCTCTGCCAGCAAAAAACGAGCTCCGTTTTGGCTAGCAGAGGGTTGCAGGACGCTGTTGCAGCTGGAAATGGAGCTCAGGAGCCCATTTTCACTGGCAGAGCACTAAGGCCAGCAGAGGCACCATGAGTGATGTCAAGCTGGCCACATCCACCCTGGCCATGCCTCCCCTGCCCCTCTGAGGTCAAACACAACCCTGATGCGTCCCTCAATGAAATAGAGTTCGACACCCCTGTGGTAGACGGTACTTGGGGAAACGTGGACCCAGACTCCCTCGCTCTGGCTGATCCCAGGTCAAATACTGTCCCAGAAAGCACCAAAAGCCTCTCGTTTCTACAAATGTTCTCCTTTATTGGCACTGTCCTTAGCACATCCCACAATAGTGAATGAAAAAAAAATCTATATACCATATTTTTGGAGTATAAGACTCACTGGAGTATGAGACGCACCAAGATTTTGAAGAGGTAAATTAAAAAAAAGTTTTTGCACTCTGCAGTCCTCCCAAACTTTCTGCATGCCTCATTTTTTGTGAAAAACAGGGCATGCAGAGAGTTTGAGAGACCAGCAAAGGGCTCCTGGGGGCTTGGGGGGGGGGGGCAAAAATGAGCAAAAAAAGGCCCTTTTTTTTGCAAAAATGGGCCTATTCTTTGCCAAAAAAAAGGGCATGCATAGCCTTTAGGAGGTTTGTAGAGTGCTCCTGGGTACTGGGGAGGGGGCAAAAACAACCCAAAAAACGCCCCATTTTTCACTTGTTTTTGCCCTCCGCAACCCCCAAGAGAACTTTGCAGGCCTCCCAAACCCTCTGCACGTCCATTTTTGTGAAGGGGGCGGGGTTTCAGGAGGCCAAAAACGTGGTATTCAGTGTATAAGACGCACCCAGATTTTCACCCTCTTTTGGGGGGGGAAAGGTGCGTCTTATACTCCAAAAAATATGGTAAGCTATCAAATTGTGCACGTGAAAGTCCTTGATGGTCCAGCTCAAAGGATGAACTCAGATCCAATCGTAGGCCAAACGTAACAATAATGATACCTTCTGCTGTCAGTGGGATTCTTCTATAGCAGTGATGGAGAACCTTTTAGGCACAGAGTACCCAAACCGGAAGGCATGTCCGCATGTGCCACAGTGCCACAAACCGACAACCAGCTGGCTGAGCTGGGGTGACGGCGCACATGCCCAGAGAGAGGTTAGATAGGAGTCCCTAATTGTATACAGGAAGTTAAAATTAAACTGTTAAATGTTGCATTGTTTCTCCAGGCCCTCATCCCAAAACTGATTCGAGGGTTTTGTAGGGGGAGCTCAAACTTCTCCCAGAGACACAATTTAGCTCTTGCTGATAGGTGTAACTAGCTAAGAAAGGGAATAGATGCTTAATTCACTTGAGTCAGCTTTTCAGAAGATGCAGACCGTTCAACAAATAGGAATTACGAGACTCCACCGAATAATGAAATGATCAGGCTGTCAAAGAACTAATACCAATGTTGTCCTTGCAGACAAAGCCTTCTTCATTTTTAAACGTGATTCCTCTGATGTTTATTTCCAAAACAATAAGAGATCAACATCTCACGTAGTAGCAAAGAATTAAGCGTATACTTTATAAAACTGCACATTCTCTGTATTTAAAGCTGTTTTTCTTTCAGTACATTTGTCTGTGTGTGTGTTTCCTGACATGAAGGGAAATGACATTCAGCACACCGTTTGAAAAACTCACAGGGAATGCACATTCAAGAGGAGACAAGCTCCAGAAGATAAATTCTCAATGCATGTCATCGGATGTAAAGGCATAAACAAGTTAATTACAGTGCAACCAATGGTTGTGTTTGCCTGTTATTTTTTTTAAAAAACAGCAGCCAAGCTATTGGGTAAATCAAATCTACAGCTCAGGTGCCGTAACTTGTTTCTTTTTTAGGTACAACAAAAGTGATTGATGTGCAGCCAAATCTACTCGTTCAAAAAGAAGGGACTCCGGGACTGTTGAGAACATTCCTTCGGGCTTTTAGACAACAAGGGGTTTTTTTAATGAACCATTTCCCAGGGGCAGACAAGATTAGAATAGTTTCTCAAACTTGGATAATGATCACTTTATTCTTTCCCAGACACAACCGGCAATGTATATTCCTCCGTCTGTCCCATGGTCTTTCGAGAAATAACATGGATCGTGTCCTATCGTATAGTGTTACTGTGAGAATAAAATGGCATCAGTCCTCAAAGGCCAAGAGAATGCGTTCTTTGGGCAGGAACAATTATAACAATTTGTTTATTTATTTAGTTTGTCACTCATGGACAAGATAAGAGGAATAAGAATAAACATGAATAAGAACACAGGAAATGGGGACAAATAAATGGGGACAGTTGGACAGGGACGCTACACGCTGGTGTACTTATGCACACCCCTATTCCACTCTACTCCAAATCTTAAGAAGTTTCCTTGGAGTTAATTCCAATCTTCCATACCTTAAAATACTATAGGAAGTTAAAACCTACCCCTCTCCTAGAAAAATGAAACATCCTGGGAAATATTGAAAAGGCAGAATATTATATTTCCCTGGATCAGAAATGGAGAAACATGTTTTTTTAGGCAGGAAACAGGCTCACTCTTAATAGCCCCTACCTTTGTCAATGGGCCATTAAAAAGCCTAGGTCAGTCTAATCTACATAACAAAGATTCCCCCCCTTCGGTTCCAGGGTGATGGGATTAAGGCATGATGGTATTAGCCCTTAACCCATCTCAACACAGAGCACCTGGGAAGAAGCAATGTTCAACCAAATGTGGATTCACAGCCTACATGGCATGGCCCCATGGGAGTCTAACAACCAATCAGAATACAAGATCAAGATCAAAGGCCAGAGAGGGCATAAAACCAGGAACTTTCAGCATCTCCGTCTCTTTTTCTTCACCCAACATCTGGAAGCATGTGACCCCCTTTTCTGTGAAGGAGCTCAAGCCATGTGATCCTGTCCACCATTAAACCACCTTCCAAGCAGCCTCCATGTTTCCAGTCTTTTTCCCCAGAAGGACATTTCTTCCAACAATACTCTCTATAATATTGGTTGTAGCAGCCAGAGTGAATTTAATGAATTGGAATATATTTATTTCATCAAACCCAAGATACTTTTCATATAATATGTAGCATTGGCACAGTCCAAATAACTCTACATAATTATTTATAGTGATTTATTTATTTTATTTATAGACTATATTTCACATTCTAGGCACTCTGCATACAATAAAAATACTAGCACATAAATAAAAATCAGTGGATATAAAGTCAAAAATATGACGAGCTAATAACAAAAGGCCATGCAATTTAATCACATAATGTTGGAATCAATAGCCTTCCTTCACTCCTTGTTAAATTTACATAGAAGGGACTGCTATGCATTCAGTCTGACTGACTTCCAAATAAACATTCATTGAATTCATACTTTACATTCAAGTGTGAGATTATGTTTGACTGGTTTTAACAAGAACTAAAGTTTTATTGCTGTAAATGAATCCAAACTGCGCCTAAATATGTTTATCTTACATCTTAAGTGGTCCAAGGCATGCTCAAACAATTTTCCTAAGGATTATGCCTGCCAAACATCTGTGATTGAAGTATTATCTATTGCTGCAGCTATAAAACAATCCAAAATGCAACCCTAAAATTAAATCAGGATACCTTGTGAAAAAGCAATTCTCTTATTTGCCCCTGGAGGTCAGTATGGCAGTTTAAAACTCATGCAGTATAAAATGCAACTCCAGAAATCCAAAATCTGTTTAAAGCATACAGAGGAAACTCGAAAAATTAGAATATCGTGGAAAAGTTCATTTATTTCAGTAATGCAACTTAAAAGGTGAAACTAATATATGAGATAGACTCATTACATGCAAAGCAAGATAGTTCAAGCCATGATTTGTCATAATTGTGATGATTATGGCTTACAGCTCATGAAAACCCCAAATTCACAATGGCAGAAAATTAGAATATTGTGAAAAGGTGCAATATTCTAGGCTCAAAGTATCCCATTCTAATCAGCTAATTAAACCATGACATCTGCAAAGGGTTCCTGAGCCTTTAAATGGTCTCTCAGTCTGGTTCAGTAGGAATCACAATCATGGGAAAGACTGCTGATCTGACAGTTGTGCAGAAAACCATCATTGATACCCTCCATAAGGAGGGAAAGCCTCAAAAGGTAATTGCAAAAGACGTTGGATGTTCCCAAAGCGCGGTATCAAAGCACATTAATAGAACGTTATGTGGAAGGGGAAAGTGTGGAAGAAAAAGGTGCACAAGCAGCAGGGATGACCGCAGCCTGGAGAGGATTGTCATTCAAAAGTGTTGGGGACTTTCACAAGGAGTGGACTGAGGCTGAACTCAGTGCATCAAGAGCCACCACTCACAGACAGATCATGGACATGGGCTTCAAATGTCGTATTCCTCTTGTCAAGTCGCTCCTGAATAACAAACGTCAGAAGCGTCTTACCTGGGCTAAAGAAAAACAGACCTGGTCTGTTGCTCCGTGGTCCAAAGTCCTCTTTTCTGATGAGAGCAACTTTTGCATCTCATTTGGAAACCAAGGACCCAGAGTATGGAGGAAGAATGGAGAGAAACACACTGCAAGATGCTTGAAGTCCAGTGTGAAGTTTCCACAGTATGTGTTGATTTGGAGAGCCATGTCATCTGCTGGTGTTGGTCCACTGTGCTTCATTAAGTCCAGGGTCAACGCAGCCATCTACCAGGAGATTTTGGAGCACTTCATGCTCCCTTCCGCAGATGAGCTTTATGGGGATGCTGACTTCATTTTCCAGCAGGACCTGGCACCTGCCCACACTGCCAAAAGCACCAAAACCTGGTTCAATGACCGTGGGATTACTGTGCTTGATTGGTCAGCAAACTCGCCTGACCTGAATCCCATAGAGAATCTATGGGGCATTGCCAAGAGAAAGATGAGAGACATGAGACCGAACAATGCAGAAGAGCTGAAGGACGCTATTGAAGCATTCTGGTCTTCCATAACACCTCAACAGTGCCACAGGCTGATAGCTTCCATGCCACACCACATTGAGGCAGTAATTGCTGCAAAAGGGGCCCAAACCAAGTACTGAGTACATATGCATGCTTATCCTTTTCAGAGGTCCGATATTATTCTATGTACAATCCTTGTTTTATTGATTGCATGTAATATTCTGATTTTCTGAGATGGTGGATTTGGGGTTTTCATGAGCTGTAAACCATAACCATCACAATTATGACACATCACGGCTTGAACTATCTTGCTTTGCATGTAATGAGTCTATCTCATATATTAGTTTCCCCTTTTAAGTTACATTACTGAAATAAATGAACTTTTGCACGATATTCTAATTTTTCGAGTTTCACCTGTATATTGAATCTAAAGGTTTTCGTGCATTGTATGTTATGGAGGTACAAAAATGCACGAGTTCATTATGTTTCATTGCAATGCTGTGTCATTAGTAATAACATTTTAGATATCTCTTTGTTGAAGTTTATAACATTTTGTAGAAGGATGAAATTAAATCAAAATTATTAGAAGAACCTGCTAAAGGGAGATAAAGGAAGAATAGAAAGGAAAAAAATATTCTAAACATGATACTAAACCTTGTGCAATGCCCAGTTCTTGACAAATTAAGTCTGCCAACTCAACTTCTCAATAAATCTGGGCACATACCACTCTTTTCTGTGTATATATACCAGTGCCAGGAGCCATGCTCCAAAATGAAGCCACAGCAAAATATTTGTTCTGGCCACTAATTATAGTAGACATTTGGTCACTTTTTCCAGCATTTAAAGTGGTTTGACAGATCTGATCCTTATTGGGTAGAAAGGTTAAATTTTGTTTTATTTTTCTCTTGTGACAAACTGACACTTTAGCTGATACTTTGTCACCAATCTTTTGGACCTCAGGGACCATTAAATTCATAATTTTAAATCCTGCAGACCACTAATATGCTCTGCCTAATGACTGGCTGGTGTGTCTAGGTGATCATGTGACTGGGTAGGCATGGCCAACTCGATGTCCCTCATGTCAAGGGGTGCCTCACCAGCCTCTACTTGCCCCTCCCCTCTCAGCCACTCCTTGCCTGCCTACCAGGGCTCCTTAAGGCCCCAACCGGTAGCAGTTGTTGGAGCTAAGCAACTAGCTTAGAGTTGGCAAAACAGCTGGCTCAGTTCAAATTGGATCTGACCGAGAAGGAGGCTCAGCAGAAGCACCTCACTGAGGATTACGAGCATAGGCTTTCCAAGCAGAGGGAAGACCTGTGGGATTGCAAGGCCAGGTACCAGCACCTGGAGGCTCAGTGGGCTGAGATGGTCAGTCAGTTCCAAGCCATGATGAAGTCCCACTGGAACAAGGTCCTCCTGCTCTTTGCCACCAGTGGCACTTCCCTCCAGCCTTCGTTCAAAGCCTCTCACCAGGAAGCAGACCCCAAGTCAGAATTTTTGCTCCCCTCCGACCCACACAAAAAGACACCAAAGGGGGAGACTCTCTGCAGCAACACAAATGTTCATTGCATGTATCCAGCCCAGGGGCCATAGTTTGAGGACCCCTGATTTAGTGCAATATAAAAATGTAAATAATTTTCTGCGGACCATCAAATTATTCTCGTGGACCACCACCCTGTTTGGAAATAGCAGATAAAAACATTTTCTGGAAAAGTGAACTCATAATGGAATGATAACTCTCAATCAGCTCCTAAGTACTTTTAGAACATTTATCATCAACATTATTCAGCCCTGATGCTTTGTGGCCTCAACCCCCCCCCCCCCAGGTACAACAATCACATCCTGCCTTCATTTTGCCTTTTGAAGGGTCAATAGCAATAGCAGTTAGACTTATATACCGCTTCATAGGGCTTTCAGCCCTCTCTAAGCAGTTTACAGAGTCAGTATATTGCCCCCACAATCTGGGTCCTCATTTTACCCACCTCGGAAGGATGGGAGGCTGAGTCAATCTTGAGCCGGTGAGATTTGAACCGCCGAACTGCAGCTAGCAGTCAGCTGAAGTGGCCTGCAGTACTGCACTCTAACCACTGCACCACCTCCTAATCTTGTTCTCTCATCTCTCCTTGTAAATACTAAATGTCCAGATTCTTGCAAATTCTGGAATTTCCTGCACATGCCCAGTTTTAATCTGTTCTGTCCAATTTGGAAAAAAAAGTTTTCTGAAATGTTGAATAGTGGCAAATGTGGTCTACGGGGAAGAAGAAAAGCAATAATGCTTAGCTACCGATATATCTTGATCTCAGCTAGTCCCTATTGACACCTGATCCCTGGAAAGAGGTCTTCTAGTCCAACCCCATGTACATAACAGAAGTTGGGAGTTAAGGATTTGGGTAATATAAGACTGTTTTTTGCTTCTTGAAGAGGGAACAATTTAAACAGATATTTAAAGCAGAAAAAACTTTGTCTGCTGCAGCAATCACATCCACAAAGCACACACAGGTAACTGATTCAGCAGGATTCAATAATTTCTCTTTATATATAATATAACACATGAAATAAATATACAATACCAAAAGCAGGTTTTCCAACATGATAGTAAATACAAGCAAAACACAGGCAGAAGAGGAGAACAGTTTCAGTTTTAGTTTCAGTTCAGAGCAGCAGACTAGTTTAGAGCTCAGCACAGACTCAGAGCTACAGAGCTAAGCCATGCCCAGGCTCCAAACTCTTTCAGCTCCCATTGGCTGACTTTGTTACTAAGCCTTATTCCAGTTCATGAATGCTACACTGACAGTCTTGCAAACCAGAAAGTACTAATTTATTTATGGTTTTTGTATCAGCAATGAAGTTCTAAATGACAGAAGCTTACCATTTCCATACATTTAACTTAGAAAAGTTTGATTTTATACTACAAGTATCGATGAGTGGCAGAGACTTGTGGTTATGGGTAAGTCCTGGCAATTAGGATGTCAGACACAAAGGATCAGGACCATACGTTAAGTTGCAGCATGGAAGATTTATTCAAGCCTACAGACAACAATCCAGTCAACTAATGGTCAACACTAACTTGGCACTAGATAAGGATCAAAGGAATTCAAGGAGAGGCTGAACTTAGATCGTTTATGGCAACATAAGGAATCTAAACTGATGATACTTTTAACTCCACACCGCTCCAGGTCTGACTGCTCTTCTTCTACATGGGACTGACAACTATTGCTAAAAAACGCAATTGTAAAGAGCAATTGTAAAGTCACATAATTGCACCAACTTACACAGCAGTTGTAGTAGTCCCAGTTGCTGTCATTAGGCAAATCCCATGCAATGGTCATGTGATCACCATTTGCAACCTTCTTGCCAGCTTCCTCATTGACTTTGCTTGTTGGAAGCCAACAGTGAAGGCCACAATCACATGCCATGAATCACATGCCATGGGACACTTTGACTGTTGCAATTGCAAGTTGGTTGCCAAGCACTCAAATCACAATCATATGACTGCACAGATACCATGATGATTGCAGCTACGTTCGTAGCTTCAAATGGTTGCTGAACAAGTGAGCATTCAATGAGGATGACCTGGGAATACTAGATACTGGTAGATTTTCTTTTTTGGTACCACAAACACTGTGGGAAAGTAAAGATTTACTTTCCAGTACCACAGTTACTGCTTTAATGACCACAGCGCAGTGATGGCAAACATTTTGCACTCATTATGTCAAAAATTCAGAAAATGCCTATCTTGATAACGCTGGCATGTCACACACACACACCCTTCCCAAACACAACAGGCCTCTTCGGATCTCCTCACAATACTCTCTTCTCCTCTCCTGATTCTCCAGAACTTGCACCAGAGGGCTCTCCTCAAACAGGTTCTCCAGGCACCTCAGAAAGGTGCATGAAAATGCTTGCACCATTTTCTCAGTCACCAAGGCCGTGACTCTTGCAGATCCCGGGCCAACAGAGAGCGCTCTGCGACCAGCCTCCCCAGCAAAGTTAAAGCGCTCTCGGGAACCCGCCTCTTTCGGCAACAGGGAGCTCCCGAGCGGTTGCTCCCCTGCAGACACTCCCCGTCCCATTCCACCTCGCCAGACACACCTCTCGGCCCCCGCCCTCCACCGCCGCCGCCGCCGCCGCCGCCCTGGTTTGCCGTGCAGGTTAGGTTGCCCAGGAAGGCAATTTTTGGCTGCTCCGCGTCTCGGTCTTTTCTGGGGACCCATCTGCGGTCTCCATAGAGACTTTTGAGCAACCAGATCCTTTCAGGTTTGGTGACAATACGCCAGAGAGCAGAAGGGGAGGAGGAGCCGGAGGGAGAGGCGAAGAAAAAAACGAGCCGCAGAGAAACGCAGCTATCGCCGGGCAAACTTTCCTAAGGCGAGGCGCTCCGTGCGCTCCCGGATCGTCGTTAGAAGCCCAACTTTCTCAGCCGATTGAGAAGCGAGAAGCGCCGGCCGGGGAAAAACCCTCGCGGGAAAGTTGCGCTCCTTTGGGAAGGCGAGCCCGTAACTTTCAGCCGGGAGAAGAAGAGACGCGTGCGCCTGCCTTCTGGCCGGGGGGAAAAGGATAAGAGGCGCTTCCCGGAGGGAGCCACTGGATCTGCGCCACGCCGGATCTCTCTTTCCCTTGCCGTCGGGGACATCTAACTGAGCAGCCGAGCCGCGAAGGGGGAGATCGCAGCCACGCGCGAAGAAGCCGCGGCGCTCGCGGCTCCCATGGCGAGGCCGGGATCCGTTTTGGGAAGTTGCCGTCCAGGGTGAGCCTCGGCTAAACGGCCGGCGGGGGCCCGATTGGGTGGCGAGGAGCCATTTTGAGCGCCGTTTCGACGAAGCCCGCCGCAGCATCCGCCGCCAACTTCGGGAAAGTGGGCGAAAAAGTTCGGTCTCCCCGCGCCGGAGAGGAGGGGGAGCCTCGCCCTTTTCTCCAGGCTCTCCCCAGCTGCTGATGGACGAGGCCGGATGAGCAGCTCAGGGGGGTGGATGGATTGTGTAGCCCTTCGGCCGTCCTCCCTGCTTGCCAAGCCTCGGAGATGCTCCGTTTGCCGGGGGCCGCCGCCTGCCTGTCGTGGATTTGGCTGCTGGCGCTCGCGACGGCGGGCTGGGAGCTGCATCTCCTCTGCGGCGACGACAACGCGGGCCGCTTGCTTTTGGACCTGTCGCTGGGACCGGAGTGGCTCTGCTTTCTGGACAAGACTCGGACGCCCCGTCAGCTGAGGGACGCCGTGGAAGCGACGAGCGACGGGCTGCTGAAGACGGCGGCGGCGCCGGTGGAGTGCGCGGGCCTGAGGAGAAACCCGCTGCCCCTCCATTTGCGCCTGGCTTCTCCGGCCGCCGGCGTCCTTCTCTCGCTCCGCCTGCCCGTTTACCTGCACGGCTGGGCCTCCCCCGGCCGGTCCCCCCGCGTTGCCACCCTGCCTCGCCTGGCCGCTTCTCCAGCTCTTCCCCAGCATTGGGCTTCTCTGCTGTGCTTCCCTCCGCCCGCTGGGCAGCAGGTGCTTCCCAAAGTGGGGGAGGAGGCGAAAGCAGGACCCCTGCTCTGGGCTCTCATGACTCTGACCAGTTTCCCATGGTGTATCTGCCCCAAAGGTCGACCTTTGGGGGAAGTTGGGGAGAAACCACTAGACTGCCGTCTTCCCCAAGGCAGCTGCCCCCTGCAGCTTCTTTGTCACCTGAAGAGGACTCAAGGGAGTGTTTTGGTGGATCTGGGAAGGCCTAGGCACTGGGGAGTGGAACAGCCAGTAGGGGATCAATTGGAAGTGATGGCCCAGGATGGTGGCAGTTGGGATTCTGGCCCTCGAGGACCTCGGAGGATGAGGAGTGTGAACAGCCCGCCTCAGTTCAAACTGCCCAATTACCAAGTTTCGATTGCTGAGAACCAGCCCGCAGGTACCTCGGTCATCACTCTAGAAGCCCATGATCCAGATGAAGGGGAAGCAGGCCGGTTGACCTATTCTATGGAGGCCTTTTTCGACAAGAGGTCCAACGATTACTTCTCCGTGGATTCCAACACGGGAGCAATCGTCACCAGCCGTAAGCTGGATCGAGAGACGAAAGACACCCACGTGCTTCAGGTGACTGCGACGGATCACGGGTCTCCGCGGCAACGCTCAGCCGTCACCTTCCTGACGGTGACTGTCAGTGACACCAATGACCACGATCCCGTGTTTGAACAGCCGGAGTATCGGGAGACCATCCGAGAGAACCTGGAGGTAGGTTACGAGGTGCTAACGATTCGTGCCACAGATGAGGATGCTCCAGACAATGCTAATTTGCTCTATCGTATCCTAGAACCAGGCTCTGGGGAAGGGATTTTTGAGATTGACCCATATTCTGGTGTTGTGAGAACCTGTGCCACGGTGGATAGGGAGGAAGTCTCAGAATACCATCTTGTGGTCGAAGCCAATGACCAAGGGAAAGAACCAGGTCCACGAAGCGCCACAGTCACGGTGCACATCACAGTGGAAGATGAGAACGACAATTCCCCACAATTCAGCGAGAAACGCTACTTGGTACAAATACCAGAGGATACTCCGATCAACAGTCAAGTATTGCAAGTAAAAGCCACTGACCGAGACAGGGGCAACAATGCCCAGGTCCATTATAGCATCGTCAGTGGCAACCTGAAAGGCCAATTTTATATCCATTCTTTCTCTGGCTCTATTGACTTGATCAACCCCCTGGACTATGAGGCCATCCGAGAATACACTCTCAGGATCAAGGCACAGGATGGAGGGAGGCCCCCACAGATCAATTCGAGTGGGATGGTGTCCATCCAAGTGTTAGACGTCAATGACAATGCCCCTATTTTTGTAAGCACCCCCTTTCAAGCCACAGTGCTAGAAAATGTCCCCAAAGGATATTCCGTGTTACACATTCAGGCAGTAGATGCTGACTCTGGGGACAACGCTCGCTTGGAATACAAAATCTTCGAGCTCTCCCATCTTCCTGCCTTGGCATCCCCAATACAGGGGAATGCAGGGTTTCCATTCCAGATCAACAATAGTACAGGTTGGATTACAGTGTCAACTGAGCTCGACCGAGAGACTACAGAGAATTACCATTTTGGGGTGGAGGCCAGAGACCACGGAGTGCCTGTCATGTCTTCCTCTGCCAGTGTGTCTATCACTGTCCTTGATGTCAACGATAACAGTCCTACTTTCACTGAAAAAGTATACCAGCTCAGGCTGAATGAGGATGCGGCAGTAGGCAGCAGCGTCTTGACCTTGACTGCAATGGACAAAGATGTCAACAGTGTAGTAACCTACCAGATCACGAGTGGCAACACAAGGAATCGCTTTTCCATCACTAGTCAGAGCGGTGGTGGTCTGATCACTCTGGCCTTGCCCCTAGATTATAAGCAGGAAAGGCAATATGTGTTGACCGTCACTGCTTCAGATGGAACTCTGTTTGATACGGTGCAAGTCTTCATCAACGTCACAGATGCCAATACACACCGACCGGTTTTCCAAAGTTCCCACTATACCGTGAGTGTCAGTGAGGACAAGCCCATTGGAACGTCCATTGTAACCATCAGTGCCACGGATGAAGATACTGGAGAGAATGCAAGAATTACTTACATCTTGGAAGACAACATCCCTCAGTTCCGCATTGATCCTGACACAGGGACAATCACTACCTTGATGGAATTGGACTATGAAGACCAAGCTTCTTACACATTAGCCATCACAGCCCAAGACAATGGGATCCCCCAGAAGTCTGATACTACCTATGTGGAGATCCTCATTCTAGATGCCAATGACAATGCACCTCGTTTTCTTCGAGATCGGTATCTGGGCTCTGTTTTTGAAGATGTTCCTCTGTCCACCAGTGTTTTGCAGGTGTCCGCTGTAGACCGTGACTCAGGTCCCAATGGCCGCCTGGCTTATACTTTCCTGGGTGGGGATGATGGGGATGGGGATTTTTACATTGAACCCACATCAGGGGTGATACGGACATTGCGCAAGTTGGATCGTGAAAATGTGGCTGTTTACAGCTTGCGGGCTCTTGCTGTGGATAAGGGCAGCCCACCTCTCAATGCAACTGTTGATATCCAAGTTACTGTACTGGATATCAATGATAACCCCCCTGTTTTTGAACAGGACGAATTTGACATCTTTATTCAGGAGAACAGTCCTGTTGGTTCAATCGTGGCCAGGATTAGTGCAGTAGACCCCGATGAAGGAACCAACGCGCAGATCATGTATCAGATCGTAGAGGGAAACATTCCTGAGGTCTTCCAGCTTGACTTGCTTAATGGTGACCTTACAGCCCTGATGGACCTGGATTACGAGAGCCAGACAGAGTATGTTATTGTGGTACAAGCTATCTCAGCCCCACTTGTGAGCCGAGCTACCGTGCACATACGCCTGTTGGATCAAAACGACAACCCTCCTGTGTTGCATGACTTTCAGATCCTGTTCAACAATTATGTCACCAACAAATCTAATAGCTTTCCTTCTGGAGTGATTGGCAAGATCCCCGCCCAGGATCCTGATGTATCTGACCAGCTTTACTATACCTTTGTCCAAGGCAATGAATTAAACCTGCTGGTTTTGGATTCTGCTACTGGAGAACTGAAGCTCAGCCGAGATCTGGACAACAACAGACCCCTTGAGGCCATCATGAAAGTATCAGTTTCTGGTAAGTATGTATTAACTATATTTGGAGTTTGTGAAGTCAGATAATGGTAGCTGCACTCCATTTATTTATTGACAGCATAGGCAAATGGGAACTTTATGCATTTCGATTTTTAATTTTCTGTGCTGGCCAAGCAATTCTGGGAGTTAGTTCATGGATTTGACATTGCTGAGGTTGAGAAACACAGTTTATACTGATATATTTTAGAAGGAAAGCTGAAAGCAGGCAAGGGAAACTTTGAATTTGTTGGAATGAAGTCGTGCTTTGTTTTGATACTAACTCTCTGGAAGAGTTAGCCTGTCATATTGAAACTTGGATAATATAAGGTAAATCAAGGTATAATGGTACTGTGTATTTCTGCTGGTGAGCTAGGTTTACATTATTTAAATGTTGAACATATATTAAAAATAAGTTAATAATAAGTCAGTAATAAGTTGGATCCTTTGAAATCAGCTGTAGTTTCTGTTTCCATACCTCCAAAGCTTAATCCCAAGCATAGTTACACTGGTAGCATTAGGAAATTTGTCAGTTCAGGTGAGTCCTAAATCCTATGTTGGATGATTTTTTACAATTATAATGAATATAATGTCTGTAGGAGCAAATGCTCAACAAACACCTTTCTTGTGAGACCACAACGTCTAGAACAGTGTTTCTCAACCTTGGCAACTTGAAGATGTCCGGACTTCAACTCCCAGAATTCCCCAGCCAGCGAATGCTGGCTGGGGAATTCTGGGAGTTGAAGTCCGGACATCTTCAAGTTGCCAAGGTTGAGAAACACCGGTCTAGAATATTTATATAATTTAACTATTTTGCATGCTTAGCATTTTAAGGCCAAAGTTCTTTAATGTGAATTCAGGAGATGGCAACAGTAGTATTAATAATCCTAAAGCAAACCAGAAGCAGAAGACTTGGCAATATTACTGCCTTTTGTATATATCTATTGTCATTATTTCCAGACATATTTTAGTAGGAGTAGAAGACTTTAAGGGCAAATTCCATAGCATCCTGTTTGATGATTAACATAATAGATTTTGCCTAGTCAAGATAAATCTAAATGCATTTGCAGTATTAACAAGGATTAGTCTGATATTGTTGTTGGTGCAGGAAGAACAATGTAGCACTATCTCTAAAGTAGAAAAAAAAAGATTTCCACATAGACATTAATATGATGCTCCAGAAATATGTAGGGACAATATTTTGGCTGTAAGAGTCAATATTCTGGGGGATGTAGTTTTTATCCACATTTTGTGGGAAAATGTTATGCATGTCAAAGCAGTTTTATAAACCCTCCTCTGAAATTAAAGGAATTTAAGCTGGATTTTATCTTCGAATACATTTATTTTGGCATGGATTTTCATAGGCAAGACTGGCTCCATCCATTGTATTTGACTCTATGAAGAGTTTAACAAGTTAAGGAGTTTAAAAACACTTGTATTGAATCTGACTAAATGGCTTTAAGTGCTTTTGATTTCATTATTGTTTTGTAACTTTGAGAAATATTGGGAAATTAAGAATTGCAGAAGCAATCTCATTCATTATAATACATGTCTTGTTGCTGCCTGCAGTAGCTAGTCGCACATTAGATAGTTAGTTTTAAACAAAATCTACATTACATGGCAAGGAGATTCATATATGTTTAAATGTACCAGCTTTTGTTTTCTAACAAACATTAATACATTCTACTGGATATTGCTAATAATTTCTTACGTTAAAATGGCTTTAAAATATTCAAATAGTATGTGTTTAATAGATATTCGATTTTACACTATAGGTATATCTGGAAAACACGGATATTGTAGGGAATGATCAGCTCTTGTATTTGAACTGTCATTCAAACTGTGCCATTCATTGCTCTTTATAATTATAGCATCAGTGTAGCCAAGTCTAGCCTTTTCCAGTTTCATTCTTCTGGAGGTGGGTTTTTTTTTTTTTTTTTTTGCAAGCCTCCCAACCAGCTGCAGTGCAGCTCTTGTTGACCTTTTGAGCCTTATTGTGAATGGTATCTTGTTAGGGATGCTTTTCACTCCCGATAGTCTTTTCGCTTTTGTGTGAAATGGCTTCAGCGTGTGTATTAAATTTGGAAGGTGTTTTTCCTTGCCCCCCCTTGTGCTGAAAAGTTACTCAAATTAGTCTGATTCTGTCAGCACTTAATTAGAATGTAATGCCAAGGAGAGAAGTCAAGTTAGTGCAACAGTAGTGTATTCGATCATGCTTACACAACTAGTGCTAACACTCACCGTTAGCCAAGGTATCAATAATAATACTCACTGTTAAAATCTATGACTTTATTCAACTTATTATTCCTTTATTTCACTAGACCTAGATGCCAGTTACTCTGGGTGGTTTGCCATTTAAGCAAAAGAAAATTATTCCATATACAAAATGAGGGAAAAAATCAACATCTGTCAAGACCATATACTAAGTATACTTGATAATTGAATAAGATTTGATTCAGATCTTTACCAGTAATTAATTGTAGTTAACATAGTTGTTGCTTCTGTGTTAGGTAGAGATTTCCAGAGATAATATCTGAGTTGACTTGATTATCTTGGCTTGTGGTGTCTTGTTTTTGGATTGTGCCTATGGTCATAGTCAAGCTGAATCAACTGATAATAGTATAATAATATCTAATGTTGAAAGATAAAGGACATGTCATAAAACAAACTGTACTACATGGGTTGATAAAGTTCAACACAGAAGGAAAGGAGAATTTAAGTTTGGATTTTCACTATAATAATCCTAAAGATTCCAGTAATTAGATGTAAGCAGGTTGAATATATCTAATTTTTTAAAAAATGAATTTAATGTGTTAATGCTGGTTGGAGAATTCTGGGAGTTGAAGTCCACAAGTCTTAAAGTTGCCAAGTTTGGGGGCCCCTGTGTTAATGTTTCAACATTTCAAATACCATTGTGTGTGTTTATTGTCTTCAAGTCTGTTGTTTCTATAGGATTTCCCTGGGGAACTAAGCATCAATCTAAACAATCCCTTCATTCAGAGCCAGATTAAAGCTCTTTCAAATATGATAATGACCGCCTTAATTGAAGGAACAAAACGCAACACATAATTATTTATACACAGTTATACACAGGGATATTTTGTATAAGTTTGGGAATTTATAGTGGTATAAGTATTATTTTTACTGTAGCTGTAAATATATTACAGTGTATGTTGGCTTTATTGCTTCTGTGCAGTTTTAACTCTAGTTGGTTTTTACTTCTTAATTTTAACTGAGGCTGGATCACGCCTTGATCCTACAGTGGCGTGGTATAAATGCAGGTATCCTTGACTTATGACCACAACTGAGACTGGAACTTCCATTGCTAAGTGATGCAATTGTTTAGTGGGTCACACCCAATATAATTAGCAATAGCACTTATATACCACTTCATGTTGCTTTTACAGCCCTCTCTAAGCAGTTTATAGAGTCACCCTATTGCCCCCAACAGTATGGGTCCTCATTTTACCCACTTCGGAAGGATGGAAGGCTGAGTCAACTTTGAGCCCGCTGAGATTCGAACTGCCAAACTGCAGGCAGCCGGCAGTCAGCAGAAGTAGCCGCCTGCAGTACTGCACTCTAACCACTGCGCCACTGCAAAAACAAAACAACAACCTTTTTTGTCATGATCATTCAGCAAATCATTCTGGTTCATTAAGTAAATCGAGAAGTGCTTAAGCCAGTCTGGCTTCCTCCTTTGGTTTTGCTCATTGGAAAACCTGTGGGAAGGTTGGAAATGATGATCACATGACACTAGTATCCTGCAACTGTCATAAATCCATGCTGGTTGCCAGGCACCTGAATTCTGATCACATGACCATGGGGGGGGCACTGCAATGGTCATAAGTGGCGGGACTTTATGTAAGTCACTTTTTTCAGCGCTGTTATAACTTTGAATAATGGTTAAGCAAATAGTTGTAAGTTGAGGACTATCTGTAGACTTTTTGTTTCTTGTATTACACCCCTCAGTATAAATTCGAAAGGCTAAAATTGTCAGGAAATTTTAAACTGCGATATACTGAATAGTTAGACTATAGCAGTTAGTTGTAAAGTGGATATTACCTATAACTGTGAAAAACATTAATTAAATGAGAGATGAAACTGAATAATATTAATACATTGGATGAGATTTTGGCCATTGAATTAAAAGCTTCATCGGGGTGAAACTTGATCAGCATTTAAATGAAGACATATTTAAAATAATTTTATCATAAGAGAATTTTCTACAATGTTGTTGCAGTAATTAAAATGTAGCCAAATAATAAAGAAGTTACTGAAGATAAAAACTGTCTGGAAGCTATTTTTTTAAAAAAAGTTTGACCTTATCATTACAGTTCATACTCTTTTATGATATTTTAAATATGCTTGTAATATTTAACTTCCTTACTTGTTTCTTGATTTTTAATGGAGCAACCAATGGGCACTCATCCACCTGCAGGGAAAAACACACACAAACAGCTGTTTGTTTGTTCTGTATTAGAACTTTGAAAATGGTACTGTAAGTGATAAAGAAAATGTTACAAATCTACAGTATTTGACAAGTAATCTCTTTTTAATTAGAGTAATGCATGGAAAAAAGTAAGGCTTCTAATACTTGCAGCAGAAACAGTTTATGCTACTATAGAAAACTCAAATTGCATTTTATGTATAGAAATGGAAAGTGAAACTTGGTTAAATGGATATTTCAACATCATCCATAATATAATGTAATACAAAGATGAATATAAGAGGTGTGTTTGCATACATGGGTATTTATGTCTATGCTGAAATCAGACACAGTAGATTGTCTAAAACAGCCTATTGATGTAGACATCAGTCAACCCAAAGAAGATATTCAAAATCCTATTTTACAATGGCTTCAGAACTTGGTGCCTTTTTTTTTGCGTAAGAGGTTTTCTGGAAGCACTTTTGCATTCAAGCACACTCTTGAATCTATACTTTCAAAAAGTCTGGTTTCTAGGCAAATTAGCGGTGGCTGAATTCAAATACTTAGTGAATTGCTCTCTGAAAACCATTGTAATGTGAAACAACTTAGTCAAGTATGTAAACTTTTCAGAAATGGATTAATATGGACTGAGATAAGGAGGACTTGATGCTTTCCTGCTACCCCTGTTCATACACATGCAGATATCCCTCATATGTATTTTATAATTGTACTGATTTTTTCCCCTTTATAACAGTGGTCCTGCTTTATTTAAGGCCTTCCAGTTGCAGGCCCTGTCTCATAGAGGTGCAGAATTTTGTTAGAATTATGCAGAGTGAGCTGTTCTTTTATTTACTACTGTTTTTACATACTTTTGCAAAGGCTTATTTCAAAATTTGGCTGTTACCTTGTTGCACAGGAAAGAAAGAGCTGCTTTGGATGCCATCAAAGGATGGATTAAGACATGAACTGCTCTCTGTGGCTAGGGAATTAAATTCCATTAATGTAAAATGTTGCTGTCATTATATCCCTTTAAGTCAGACAATTATCTGATTGTCCCTTTCTATTGAAAGCAGGATATAATTTATTCTGATTATGAATCACTTGTTTTGATATGATTGTTAGATAATGTTCTCCATGCAAGAAAGAAGCACTCCTCTCTCATCTGCCATATACTAAAAACAGTAAGAAATAAAAATTTAATGAATTCTGAAATGTCTGTATGTGTTAGTTTAAGGATAATTTGAATTACAGAGTGACTTCACATACAGCAGCAATTCTTATGAATCCAATTCTTGGATTCATAAGAACTCTTAGGAAACCACTATTGCCTATATGATTTTTTTTCTGAAAAATTCTACTGAATTGAATTTCAGTGTGGAGAATTCTTAAACATCAAGTGTATGTTCCTAATAATGACAGTGAGAAAAGGAAATGACAAAAGTTGTGCTTTATGAACAAACTTCCATTCAAAATCCTTAGATTTCATAATGTTCTTATTGTGGATAGAAAGTGTGCTGTTGTGTATGTTCTTGCCTACAGATGTTTTCTTTTTAGCCATGATGTTTCATTAGGTTCCTTGATTATGAAAACTATATTTAGGTGTATTCTGGGAGGGGGAGAAATAATCTGATTTTCAAAACCAATATAATTAATTGTTATTTATTGAGGACATTGCTGAAAATCTAATTCAGAAGAGGCAAAAGGCAAAGGGATTTTAGATTAGTGGAATCTTTAGGGTATTCCTGTGTCATGTAGGATGTTATGATATACCTTTTCATATTGGCTAGAAAATATATTGATAAATGAATGCTTTTTCTGGAGTTATTTGTATGTTAATGATAAATTGGCTGTGTTTGTGTAAGTGTCAGTGTTGCTGATTTGATTGCATTGTATAGTATCTGTTCAAGTTTCCATGTGTCTCACTGAAAATAATCCAGTTCATATGCAATAGAATTGTAATTTTTTTCCTATGATTCATTCCCAAGTCTTCCATCCCACCATTAAATCTCTTGGGGCTTAGTTCTATGTATTAGTTTGTGCCCTGACTATACCTCTTTACATTTTGAGAACTCCGTGATTTGTATGTGTGTTCAGGATTGCTGGATAAAAGTGCTGATAGCAGCTGTAAAAGTTTTAACAGGCAGTTACTATTTTACCCACATAGAAGAGAAGCCAATGATTCCTGTAAGACTATGCATGTTCTGACATTTATATGCACTATCTAAGGGAGGGGAGGAACATGCAAAGTAAATTTATGCAATATTCAGAATATCATGGTTTTCACTCCTTTTTCTGCCAATTTATTTTAGAAAGAAAAACATTTCACATTGAGCTATATTCAGATTAGGCCAGCATTTTCAATTAAACTACAAATTAATCAAGTAGATTTCAACATTTACTTTCAAATCATTTGCTTGTTCAAGTTTTATTAATTCTGTTGCTCTGAGAGTTGCTAACAACCTATTTGCCTATACAAGGACAGTGAATGCGTGTAAAAGGATCTTGTTAACATGATAAGGTTATAATGATGTACTTTGTCACTTAAAAAGGCAAGCACTAAATAGCAATGACATGGAAAGTGAGACCTCTCTCATTGCTGACATATGTAATTATAAACATACAACTCTTTATCATCTACAAAGCTTGTGATGGGGAGCCAAACTGTTTTCAGCGCTGTTTGGGAAATCCTGATAGATCCCCTTAGTGTAGCTTTGAAACTGCAGATGAGAAACTGTCCAAAATATTTCAGCAATAGAAATAAGTGGATCTGTCAGTGAATAACAGCTGACCAACTGGATAGTTTTGGTGTTCTAGGAAATCTGTTGTGTAAATGGAGTCCCATAACTGTTAGCTGGTTGTCTTAATAAAGGGAGGAAATGAATGACACCGAAAGAAATGTATGAATATGTGTGGTGTCAACCGTTCGCTTCATTTAAAATCTGTCCTGCATAAATAAATTCACTTTCAGACCCAATGAAAAGGAACACTTATATCCTCATTAAAGAAGATATATGTCTGCAACAGGAAGGCTTCCTGCCAGTCTGAGAAGATAAAAGAAAACTAAATGTATAAATAGATGTATAAACTTATCTGAAATATTTTGGGAAATATTAACAAAGTCACAATATTATATTTCCCCAAAGGGAGAAATGGAGAATCATGTTTTTTTAGAGGCAGAAAGCAGCCCTCCCTTTTTCTTAATAGCCCACAGCAGATGCCAGCACTTAAGAGATAAAGAGCTTATTGAAAGAGGAAGACAAGAATCTAGATAGCTTCATTCATAAGCAAAGCAAATTCTGCAGGCAGAAATCCATTCAAGACAGGATATTTTGAAACTCCCTGCAGCAAAGTCTGAACAAAGGCAGAATGGTAGGATTAGAAGCAGCCCCTCACTCAAGATCCAGCAGAGGACGAAAGTCACAATTGGAATTTCCCAACATCCTTTCAGAAGACAAGCCCCTTCATTGCACCATCCCAGAGCAGTTCAAACCTCAGACCTGGGAGCTCAGATAAACAATAAGCCAGAAGTTGACCAAATTAGCTCAAACAAGCACCTAGGATTTGCATTTTCTCTTTTGCCTATAGACCCAGCTATGACCCCTACATGACCCCATAGGAATCTGACAACAGCCGATAGAATACATATTCTTGCACAGGAACAGGAAGCTCAAGTGCAAAGCCCCAAAAAGTTATTAAAACCCCCTACTCTCAATTCCATTTTGTCAGCTGCACTAGAACCATAAACACTGTTCATCATTAAACTATCTTTCCAATCAGCCTCCATCTTTCCAGTGTTTTTCTCCCAGCTTGGCACTGAACCAGCTGGGTTTTCCTTCCAACACTGATAAATATGTGCTTGCATGCATGCATACATTGATACCATTTAACCTTTTAACTCAAAATCTTTTAATTTAGTGGGGGGAAAGGAAAGAAAAAAATCAATGGAAGGAGTAACCATTAGTATTAAAATGTTTACTGCATACAGGATGTGGTACACATTAATAGCCAAGTATGTGTGTGTGTGTGTGTGTGTTTGTTTGTGTGTGTGTGTGTGTGTGTGTGTGTGTGTAATAAAATACATATCGATAGTAACGTGATCCAGATGGCTTTTCCTATTAACTTATATTTTCTCACGAATGGATATAATTTCCTCATTATTCTAATAATTGTTTTATCACCTGAGCTCTTATGGGAAATTTTTAAAGCATCAGGTTGCCTCTTTACAGTAGCATCCTCCTCTATTGAAGCTTCACAAAATTGCTTCACTTAGTTTCTGAGGTCTGTTACTCTGCATACAAAAGACCATCTGCCTTTTATTCTAATTTAAACTTTGAGAGCAAGTTCTACAACCTGACTAAAGTCACTGTGAAGTGTTCAATGTCTATCTCACAATGACCCTTATTAATGAATTTGAATGGTTGTCAATAACTCTGCATTAGCGTTGGTCACAGAAAGCACTTGAGGCCACACTCCATAATGGTTATTCAGAGACTCATCGGAGTTGGCTTTCTGCCTAATTTACTATTTATAGCAGAACAACAAACAATTATTTGACAGACAAAATCACAGAGTTTGATTCACGGGTTGTTACAGAGTTAAAAGGAGGGTCTTTTTCCTAGTGCTAATCCTTGTCAAAATGGCTGGGCCTAAGTAGTTTGCTTTCCACTCCTTGGCTTTTTTTTAGAACACACATGTTTTTAGCAATTTTCCTTCTGCTACTTAATGGGTACATTTATTAAGAATGCTGGAGATTTCATTTAATATGGACTAAGTAGAATCACCATAGGGGCAAATGACTAATGTGTGGTCACACAAATATTTTAAAATACAGACATAAAGAAATGGTACAGCTTCATTAATTGCTTATCCCATTCCTTTGAGGACCTGTTTTCTACAAATAGAGCAGAGCACATAAATTGCTCATTCTCTTTCTCTCAGTTAAGCAACTACACCGGGTGTCAAACTCGCATCATCGTGGCGGAATCACGTGATGTATCACAACTTTTTCCCCCTTCGCTAAACTGGGCCAGTGTATGACGCATCCAGTCCACGGACCACAAATTTGACAAACCTGAGCTTCTAGTATTTTGGCCTTGTTCCCTGGTGGATAATACCTTCAATAAGTAAAGTCTTGTGTCTGAATAAAAACCTTAACCATTGGTTCAATTATTAAATTTAATGATGTGGCAGCTTATTTTTATTTTATATTAAGTGAGACCATTGGCTTATTGGTTATTGTGATTTTGGACTGAAATCTATTTTTCAGTGGGCCTTTATAATTTCTTTGAGAAGTATAGAAACTTTGAAGTCAGTAACAAAATGTCCTGTATTATTCCCCCATAGACACTTTTTAAAATATTGATATATGTGATATCTGAGAAACTTCTTCTATAGGATAGAATAACAGAGTTGGAAGGGATCTTGGAGATCTTCTAGTCCAGCCTAGGCAGGAAACCCTACACCCCTTCGGACAAATGGTTATCCAACATCTTCTTAAAAACCTCCAGTGTTGGAGCATTCACAACTTCTGGAGGCAAGTTGTTCCATTGATTAACTGTCTGCACTGTCAGGAAATTTCTCCTTAGTTCTAAGTTGCTTCTCTCCTTGATTAGTTTCCACCCATTGCTTCTTGTCCTACCCTCAGGTGCTTTGGAGAATAGCTTGACTTCCTCTTCTTTGTGGCAGCCCCTGAGATATTGGAACACTGCTATCATTCATGTCTCACCTAGTCCTTCTTTTCATTAAACTAGACATACCCAGTTCCTGAAACTTTGTTGTGGGAGATGCTATTGGACACTACTATAATATGGCAAAACATTCAGGGATTTCTTGAGGAAATGTTTTTTTTTTTAGTTTAGAAAACTAACCCTTAGGGTTTAACCTAGATCAACTGTGGAGTTCTTGAGGCAAAATACAAAGCATTTGAATAATTTTATCTTACTATCAGTAATGGTTTAGCCTCAGTGCCTTTGTTTGTTGTGGTAATTCTTTCATTACAGATAGCATCACTTCTACTGATGTGGTGCAAATGACTGCCTTATTGTTCCTGCTCTGTGTTGTCAGAGGCGACTATAACTTTTGAAAGTCCCAGCTTAGGGCCTCCAGGGCTAGTTAAGTGACAGCATTTCCTGCTGTGCCTGATTTTAAAATCTTACCCCAGGCCTAATTATTCCATGTGTTGGTGCAATAAACATTTCTGGAAATATCTGTAAACCGGTTTTTCCTATAAAATGATATGACTTGTAGTACTGGAAGATGTTTTTGGTGAATGTTATTCTGTTATAATAATTATCCTATTATATTATTTTGGTGAATAATAATAGGTGTGCAATATTTCTTTCCCAGGAATTTTAGAAGCAATAGCAATAGCACTTAGACCTATATACCACTTCATAGTGCTTTTACAGCTCTCTCTAAGCAGTTTACAGAGTCAGCATTTTGTTCCCCAACAATCTGGGTCCTCATTATATCCACCTCGGAAGGATGGAAGGCTGAGTCAATCTTGAGCTGGTGGGGCTTGAACTGCCAAATTGCTGGCAATCAGCAGTCAGCAGAAGTAGCCTGCAGTACTGCACTCTAATCATTGTGCCACCACGGCTCTTGAAGAATGTGCAAACCGTACATGAATATAGTATATAGTGATATTCAGATAAATTAGAGCAGTGATGGCAACCTTTTTTGGCTCGCGTGCCGTAAGTGGGGGGAGCGCAGGGGGGGTTGTGTGTGGGTGTGCCGCACCCATAAAGCAATGTGCGCCCCACACCAGTGTGCATGCATGCATGACAGGTGCTCCCCCCCCATTTTTTGCATGCTTTTTTCGCCCTCCCCAGGCTCCAGAGGTTTTATAGGAGCCTGGGGAGGGTGAAAAAAGTCTCCCCGTCCCTCCCAGAGGCCATCCGGAGCCTTCAGGGACCTTCAGGAGGCTTTCCTGAAGGCTGCAGAGGACTAAAAACGACCCTACGAGCAAACCGGAAGTCTGTTCCCGAACTTCCGGTTTGCCCATAAGGGTGATTTTGGGGGGGGGGGAGAGAGAGACTTTTCATCCTCCCCAGGCTCCTATAAAACACCTGGAGTCTGGGGAGGCCGAAAAATAGCTTCACAAAAGGCTGAACTCAACTGGCCAGCGCGCGCATGCACGCTGGCCAGCTGACAGCTGACATGCGGAGCCCTGACAAATGGCTCCACATGCCACTTGTGGCACATGTGCCATAGGTTCGCCATTCCAGAATTAGAGGAAAAATAATATAGAGTTACGCTTAAATGTGAGATTTTTGACAAACATGACATAAGCTAATTCTGAATTGTTTGATTAGATCACATTGCATTCCGTTTATAATCAGGTGAAAGATATCAATCCATAATTGAGAGGGAAAATGTTAACATCAAAAAATAATAATCGATTCCTGGGTGACAAAACAAGCTCTCACACAAAAATGGATACATGTCATTAGCAAGCAATGAAAATGTATGCTTCAGCTTAATCAATTCTCCCAGTACTATAATATGTCTTGCATTGTGGTCATAGCACTTGGGAGGTAAGCCTGCTCTGGATAGGATTACATAACTTCTTAAGCAACAAGAATTAGAACTGATGCCAGACAATCATGGATGTTCAGGAGAACCTTTACCACTTTTACATGATAATCCCTATCTGAATAGAAGGACTTGCATTGGAGCATTGATGTGCTAATATCCCATGAGATGTTGTTACAATTTGAATGGATTTATAGTAATGTTTTTGCTGTCCTTTGTCAATTGCTCATAGCTGTTGTGATGTACAATATATAAAATGTGTAAATAATTGTTTGCCAAGTGCATTACTAATATATAACTGTGAATGTAGCATACAGGTTCATTTGTCTATTAAACTTAGTCTGGTGATATCTGAGCTGCAAAAATCCAGGCAGATGCAGAAAACTCTTTGCTGATGTCTACCACGGTGTTTGTCAACAATTTTAAAATGTGTGGACTTCAACTCCCAGAATTCCCCTAACTAGCATGTAACCTAAAGCTGCCATGGTTGACATGGTTTCTTGGATTTTTGCAATCCAAATCGAAATATACTCACCCAGCTTCCAGTATTAATGTTCTTATTTCAGTGCAAAGCAAGAAGGAATTGAAAGCTGACACACTCTCAAATTCAGAACATAAACTACCTATGCTATTCAAGCAAGGTCAAAGATCAAAGCCTTTTAAAAATCTGCAGTACTGTAGGGCAATGAACATTTATTAAGCTACCTGCCAGGGAGAGGGGCCTCCAGTTGGAGGATATATGGAACATGTATTCTTTGCTTTGATGCCTTGTTTCAGCAACCAATCAGCCCTGCATACTGTAGATCACTATACCCGGAGTTCTAAACCAAGTAGCTGCTTCATTAAAACTGAAGAGTAATTCAATCGTTTTGGGAAAGCAAGATACTTAATAATTGAAGGACACGAACAAAGCAATCTTTTTTTCACCCTTTGGGGCATACATTGCATTTTTAAAAACTGAACTGAAATTTCATTCTATTTCATTTGGTTCTTTTAACAGTTTACAGATTAGTTTTTTTCTTGGTTTTTTAAAAAAATCTTGATTATTCCAATTTCATTTTAAATTGCTTTTGTCAAATTTTAGTAATAATTTGTTTCTGGATATTTGCAATTTGATATGGCTCAAGTCTCAATGTAAACTTATTTTAATAAGAATAAGAAAAAAAATCTTGATTATACAATTACCACCTCCAAACTTCCCATTGTTAAATTGCATCAAGAGGAAAACAAGATTTCTGCTTTTGCGTTGGACTTTAAATATTATTAAAACAAAGACAAATGGAGCAGCTTTAATACTACTTATTTTAATAACATTTAACACAGCACAGTACATAAACCAAATGGTTCAGTTGAGATCTGCATATGGGACTGATTGGGGTAGATTGCAGGGGTAACAACGAAATACAATTTTATCATATTTTATCTATATCTTAAATTATTGTATTCTATTCCAATTTCATTTTAGACTATTTTATTCCAATTCCATTTTAAATCCTATTTTATTCCAATTTCATTTTAAATTGTATTTTATCAATTCCATTTTAAATTGTATTTTATCAATTCCATTTTAAATTGTATTTTATCAATTCCATTTTAAATTGCTTTTATCAAATTTTAGTAATAATTTGTTTCTGGAACTTTGCACTTTAATATGGCCCAAGGGCTAATCAATAAGACTCAATGTCAGCTTATTTTAATAAGAATAAGGTTTTAAATAGAATCTCCAGAATTCATTGAGGACAGCACACTTTGAAAGGATGTTAGTAGATAAATAATGAAATGAAAATAGAACTTATAGGTCACAATTGGGAAGAGGCAACAAGTAGTAACAAGATGTGGATGAAACAGTACAAATGTGATAAGGATCTATAGATTTTGAAATATGATAAGGGTGCTATAGATTTCCTCCCCACTTTATTCTTGGAGTTTTGTACTTCAGTTCTCACATAGGAGTGGCAGTCATGCTCTGGTAGTCACATTGAGGAAGGGAGAGGGTGAGAATAATAAATCTATGTGAGATTACAGGAGACTTTTATTTTTCAAACATTTTCAGGTGCATGGTGAATTCCTGGTTTAAGCTAATACCTCATTCCACCTTGTGGTATTTATATTAGCTGATGAGTAAACTTCCTTCTTTTATTTTCAAAAGAAATGGGTGTGCTATGCTGATAGGTAAATAACAGAATAATCTATCTTAGTATGTTCTGTGATTGGGGTTCACTTATTTCTGTTGCAACAGGCTGCAGAGATTTCTGCTGCCTTTCTGATTAAGTGCGTTTGACCGGAAAAGTATGATTTTAAAGGCAAAAGTAATCAAAGCTGTGATGGCACAAATTGTGACTCATGCATTAACAACATTTACAACAAATTAAAGTGTGTGTGCTTATACTGTACATGTGTATACATGTGAATGAGTGTATAGAGGTTAGTTGGTTAATAATTGTGTTGTATTAAATTAGCCTCCCAGCACTAGCACATTAGAATTTTGTGACAGGGATAAAAAGTTTTGTTTCAGTCCTAAATACTTACTTATAAAATCAAATGAAAAAACTTTCTCATTGATTGGTTTGGTTCAGCATTAGTATAAATTACCTCCTTTAATGGGATGATGTCCATGTATATCCACTTCAGCTTGGGATAATCCATCTGCTAATTATGCTGCTGGGGATAATGATTTTTGAAATTGTTCATCTGGACAACATCAGCTTCAGAAGCACTAGCAGGAAGTCATTGGTATATGAAAACTTTCCCTTCTCTTACTCTTCATTTCTCCAAGGATACATTAGGATCGTGCAGTTTCATGGGAAGTGGATGACCATAAAACTGAAGTAATAAAATAATAAACTTCAGATTTGAAAGAAAAAAGAGCTTTCTAAGTTTATGGAGGCATCTCTAGTGCGTTTGTTGGCAATTCTTTAAAGTCATTGCAACTTTTTTTACAAAGTGCTCAATTACTGTATGCAGCTACAGGGTAAGGAAATGATGTGTTTGGCTTATGGAGTTGCTGACAAGTGCTAATCTTCATTGTTGTTGTTAGTTGTGAAGTCATGTCCGACCCATTGCGACCTTATGGACAACATTCCTCCAGACCTTTCTGTCCTCTACCATCCTCTGGAGTCCATTTAAGCTTATACCAACTGCTTCGGTGATTCCATCCAGCCACCTCATTCTCTGTTGTCTCCTTTTCTCCTCAGTGTTAGGCTCTTCTCCAGTGAGTCCTTCCTTCTCATTAGGTGGCCAGAGTATTTGAGTTTCATCTTCAAGATCTGGCCTTCTAAAGAGCAGTCAGAGTTGATCTCCTCTAGGACTGACCAGCTTGATTGCCTTGCAGTCCAAGGGACTCGCAGGAGTCTTCTCCAGCACCATAGTTCAAAGGCCTCCATTCTTTGGTGCTCAGCCTTTCTTATGGTCCAACTTTCACAGCCATACATTGCAACTGGGAAAACCATTGCCTTCACTATACAAACTTTTGTTGGCAGGGTGATGTCTCTGCTTTTAGCTAAACTGATAATCCACTCCCTAAAATAGAATTTGTGTTGAAAAAAATAAAGGAAGTCCAAACATTTGTATCTTTGCTGCTCAGTGTGGAGAACATTGTGATGGGTTTCCAATAGATACTCCAGTATATGTAATGGAAAAGTGGAGTTCCCAAAATATTTTATAATGCCTAATGATTGGGGAAAATAGTTTGAAGGAGTCAATATCCTGCAGGCATTGTTACCATCTGGGCAGACATGTTCAGACAATTGGTGCGAAGGAAACTGAAACATGTTTTGGGATCTTCAAAATGATACAAGATGCTTAGACTATCATATGTGGTAGACATGCTCAAAGGCAAAAAAATATTGGATTAAAATACACACTTGGCTAGAAAAAATGATAAAACAGCATATAAATTTGAAACCAGAGATATTCTTGTTGGGTATATTACCAAAACAGTATGACAAAGGGAAAATATATTTAATTTCACATGTATTAACGGCAGCAAGAATTGCGTTTGCAACAATAGAAAAACAAATAGATCCATACAGACGAAAGTGCTATAAAAAAGTATTACAATGCACTAAGATGGACAGATTAACACTTAAAATAAAGGGAAAGGAAGAAACAGAATATTTTTTTTGACATGGGACTAGTTTTACCAATAGTTAATCAACAGAATCAGAGATTAGAATCTAAAAAGACCCAAAAGATAATAAGAACTTTGTATTGAAAACTTTGTAAGATGGCTAAACTTAATTGTATTACTGTTTTGCAATTATTACTGACATGTTTAGTATGTTTACCATTATGATTAACATTGATCATTATGGCATTTCTACTTAAAATTAATTGTGCCCTGAACAACAAGCTGTTATGATAGATATGGAATTTTTATGTGATATAAAAATGTATTAATAAAAAAGGGATATAAGATGATGTAGTCAAGTCTGAGAGGGAATTATAACTAGGAAAGAGAAATCCTGTCTCTTCCTCCACCAAGTCTTCACCTGTAGACCAAATTTCTGCCATACCACTCGGATGGTGTGAAGTGAAACTTTAAGCTATGTTTTCTTGGCTTTACCTTGCCTGCCTATCAGATGCAATTTGCAGTAAAGCTGAGGTCCCAAATGTGGTGCCCTTGGACATCTTCCTTGGGCATGCCCATC
>NW_028261389.1:67794118-67854118 GCF_051295495.1 Thamnophis sirtalis
ATGGCGACTGAAACCTACACTTAGCCATCCCTCAAGAAAAGTAAGCTGCGAGGCGCATGTTTGTTGTGGGCTTTTGAAAGTAAGGGACCCTTTAAATTGAAGAGCCCGTCTTATTGTCCCAATGCAGATTTCTGTCACTTGCAGGAGAATAGACCTCGAGAGTATGGTTTGTGTGTCAATGCTTATTTTAATCACTTTTCAAACAGAAATGTTTAATGACAATGAAAGTCCTCTTTTTTGTAGTTCTGCGAACTGGGGGGGACTGAGCTTCAGATCTCAGCTTGGTTTCCTAGAGTTACGGAGGGATCTCTTAAAAGCTAGCATAGAGCATTGAATAGCAATGATCAGCTTGAAAAGCACAGCTTGGGCAATCTCTGGGAAGCGATATTTTTTTTTCATCATTTATGTAACAGCGCTGCCCGTTAATGGAAGGGGGATGTTTCTGCTTCTACCCCGCGATATGTGAACAGGTTTTTCAGGTACATGTACACTGAAGAAGTGCCATTATGGAGAATTGCAGTTGGCACTGGATTCCTAATTGTGCTCCATCATTGTGTTTCATAAGACTTACAACTGCTTTCCGTACTATGAGAATGTGTATTATTTTTATTAGATTCAGATTCTAAATTTTGGAAAGTAGCTAATGATGGCATATACCAGTGATGGCTAACCTTTTTGTCATTGCATGCTGAAAGCACACGTGTGCCCCCCACATCCATAATGCAGTGTGCATGTGACACCCCCTGCCCCCCTACGTATGCGCGTGTGACCCCCACGCCCCATTGTGGGCCTAGTTGGCCTCCCTGCAGCCTCCCGGGAACAAAAACACTCCTCTCTCCCCATGCATGTGCGGGTTCCCCCCCGCTCACCACACGAGTGTATGCGACCCTCCCACCTGTGCATGCACGCATGACCTGAAAATCAGCTTGCTGAGGGAAGGCATGCACGCTTGCGCGGTAGAACTGAGCTGGGGCGACGGCTTGCATGTCTACAAAGAGGGTTCTGTGTGCCACCTGTGGCATGCGTGCCATAGGTTCACCATAAAGGGCATATACAGTATATCATAGAAGTGAGTACACCCCCTCACGTATGATCCTACTACTCACTTTTGTTGCCAGCAGATTAGACATTAATGGCTGTGTGTTGCGTTATTTTGAGGGGACAGCACATTTACACTGTTATACAAGCTGTATACGCACTACTTTTCATTGTAGCCAAGTGTCATTTCTTCAATGTTGTCACAGATATACGACTCCCTTTTCCTCTTTCTTCAATTCAAAAAACTAAGATGAGTTAGGTGAGGCTGAGATAAAGTAACTGACCTCAAAGACACTTGATAATGACCAAGGGTAGACTAGAACCAAAATTTGCCTGTTTTTAGTCCAGCATCTTGGCCACTAATTGAAAGGTTAGCAAACTATAGGTAACCTCAACTTACAACAGTTCACTTAGTGGACTGTTTGAAATTACAGCAGCACTGAAAAAAGGAACTTATGACCATTGCGGCATCCCCGTGGTCATGTGATTTACATTCAGATGCTTGACAACTGGCAGTGTCCCATGGTCATATGATCACCTTCTGCAATCTTCTGACACGCAAAGTCAATGGGGAAACCTGATTCACTTAACAACCGTGTAAATAATTTAGCAACTGGACTGATTTACTGAACAAATATGGCAAGAAAAGTCATAAAGTGGGGCCAAACTCAACAAATTTCTCACCCCACAACATACAATTTGGGCTCAATTGTGGTTGTAAGATGAGGACTACCTGTATAACCCACAAGTTAAATCTGGCCTGTATTTATGTGGCCCTCAAGCTAAGAATGAGCTGGCGAGCGCGTGGCATAATGCATCACCTGAGCTCCCAAAGCCAGAAATAATGGCCTATCAATGGCGTTTTTGCTAGCGGGCTGGTCCAGTGGCTGCCACTCTCCTTGACTTGCAGACCTACTAATTGTGCTTGCAGAAGTGCTCTCAGCCCTCTAAGTTGGTCTAGACAAGAAGCCAAACCATGAATACTAAGATTACTTTTATTGTAAGGTTTCAGTAACAGAATCTTGCAAGTCTGAACATGATTCTCCCCTCCTTTGCGTTTATTTTCCAAAGAAATAGGGAGTGTCCTTTTTGAAATCCTTCCCATACTCCCATTGCTTCTAATCTGGGCTGAGATTTCTCTTGTCTGACAGCTGTCTTGGCTATGACTCCTCCTACTATGTCTCAAAGGTGCTATTTTCAGCAGGCAACTGGACTTTCTTGTTTTTTATTTGAAGACACTTCGCTTCTCATCCAAGAAGCTTCTTCAGCTCTGGCAGGATAGTGGGGAATGGAACGATTAATATTCCTTGCAGACAACTGGTCATTTGCATCCTTTTAGAACAGGGGTGTCAAACTCTGGGCACGTGGGCTGGATGCATCACGCGCTAGCCACGCCCACTCCACTTAGCAAAGGTGGAAAAAATAGCGATACATCACTTGATGACAACATGACGCCGCGAGTTTGACACCCCAGTTTTAGAGGGGTGAATGACCAAATTGCCTGCAAGGAATATTAATTCTAGAATTAATTAATTAATTAATTAATTCTAAAATGTTAATTCTAGAATTCCCCAGTGTGGGAATGCTGGGAGTTGCAGTCTTAAAGTTACCAAATTTGAAAAACCACCATAAACCAATATAGCACTTGCTTTTTGGGAACGATTAAAACAATCTTATTCCAATGGACCTTTGACATGGAAAGTAGACCTTAATAGTGGATTTTTGTGGATCAGTTGTATAAATTGAGTAAATAAACATGAAATGGTTACTTGACTAGATATATCCTTAGTAAATATTTTGCCCAACTCTCCCATTTAATTCTTTGTACTCAGAGAATGAATCTGTTGCCCTGCATACCATGATGTCTTTTTTTTTAACAGTTCACACCAACTTTGCAATGAGCCACTTAAAATTGTGACCTAAGTTTCACTTTCTCTAGTATTTTGGTATTAAGGACAGATGCTATTTGTTTGTGGGGCTTCATTGTTCCTATCGTACTTTCCTTGCTATACTTTCCCTTTCTTTTTAAGTGGGAGTTTAAAACACAGCCTAGAATCTTATTTGCCAAATGTTGACTTAAAGTGAGTGTATGCCCACATTAGCGCTTCAAGTGTTATTTATTAAGAAAAAAAAACAATTACTTGATAAGAATGGTTGACATTCTGCAGATAGTACTGAAAGCTTTCTCATCAAATAAACTATTTTCAACAGGTGTGCAACAGGAAAAAAAAAGATCTGAATGACTTTACATGGAAATTCACTATCAATTTGCTTTTTCTCTAGCACTTTCAAAAATCCATGTTGCGGTGTTTATGCCACTTTTTGTGAGATTCTTTATAAATTCAAATAAACAAACAAATAAACAAATAAATTTTATGCAGGATGTGGTGACTTCCTGGCTGTTTGTGCCTTGCTCAGATCAGAAATGTTTAGAAATACATGCACATCCTTTTAAAAGGATCAAACGGTGAGATATCAGATACATTTATTTTAATGTAACGTTAAAGCTACTATAAGCAGCAGGTGTTCGGCCTGTACCTAATATAAACCGCCTGCATTCCAATATACTTTTGTCAGCCATCCTTCTTTTGCTTCCTTTTCTGCTCCCCTTAGCTTGTCTGGCATGTGGTAATTTGAACAAGCATTCAGAGAATATCATTGTTCCCCTTAGTTACTCATAAACAGGCTGACTGGCAGAAGTGTGAAACTCAAAAAGACCAAGTCTTTCAGAGGACTCCCCTTGTTGCCGGGGCAACCAGAGAGCTGGGCTGCATTTGTAAATGTGATCTTTGACCGTTTTGCATGGATTTTCGCAGCTCCGAGGGACAAAAAAAAAAATTCCAACAGGAGCAATGTATAAGGTTATCTGATTGGTGGAAAAAGTCTCTTCTGAGAACAGCATCTACTACTTTTTCTGCAGTGGGAGAAAGTTTTCTCCTCTTACCTCACCGTCTTCTCGAGTGAGATTTTTGTATTTATAACTTGAACAATCAGTTTAAAGGATAGAGAGTGCTCTTTGAATTGGTAGAGCTAAATATCAAAAGTGTAGAGATAAAAAATTCTTTCTCTGACTTTTGCCGAGTACCCAGAAACTTAATACATGTGTTCCTATTGATATAAACCAGGTGTATTCTTGCTCTGATAGGAACTATCGAGGCTTCTGTACAATTAACATATCAAATACCATGAATCTGAGAATTGTCTCTCATTCGTTAGTACTTAGCTGGCCCTCAGATAAATTTGATATGCAATGTGTAGTTACTGGAGGGAGGAAAACCAAGCTTGATTCCTATCTTCTTTTCTTAGTTTGGATAAAATTAAATGTACCATAAAATCGATAATCTCTACCATGTAACCAGGGTTTAAATACTATCTAGAAAAGATAACCACAGCCCCCACCATGCAAATTCTAGAACAAACTTTTTATAAACAGACCAGCCAATCACTTTTATTTTTTGTTGGCTGTTCCTATTTTTCATGTTCCAGTCTGGAAACAACAGCCAAAATAATGTTTTTTCCCCTTAAAGATTACATCTGGGAAATGCAAACCCAGTTTGTCCTGATTATATGATCTGCCATTGTCCCATTTCAATTTTTTCCCCTGAGCTCAGTGGTGTAAGACTGTACTAGAAATATGCAGTCAGCAATTGTAAAGAGTATTTGCAAAACAATTCATTTTATAAATCAACTATGTTCCAAAAATGTCATGAAACAGGAGCAAGAGGAACACATTACTCAAGTAGTTGGAAGAAAGATGAGAGTAACTGAGAGTTGCAAGCAAGTGCAGAAAGTTATCAAACCACTGAGCTATTGCACAAGTATTTGACAATGCAAAGGACTTAACTGTGACTTTGGAATATAAATCTGACACCAATAGTACCTATTATGAAGAAGGTTTGATTACAAGTCCCTCAGTGCAATTAAAAGAAGAGTTGCAAGTAAATCTACAATCCTCAAGAGATCCCAAACTTGAATGAATGGAAATTGACAATATTGACATATTTGTTTTAAAAATAATACTGAAGAATCTCTGGAGAAAAGAACATTTCATAATTATTGAGTAGATTATCCAAAGAAGAACTTATTTTATGAGTTCAAACTGAAGGGAATGACTTAAATTTAATAACTTAATTGGAGTTAGGATGGGATTTCTATTGGTTTGTCATGTATTATGTTTTGTGCTTATAAAGTGGGTTTGAAAATGGGTTGGTTTTTTTCTTTTTCTTTCTTTTTTACATATAATTGGGTAATTTGGAAAGTTGGGAAAAGGTTAAACATACAATTAAAGAAGAAAAAAATGAAAATATTAAAAAAACTTGGAAGGGTATAGTGATTTTGTTAATATAAATAATGATAGATTATTAATGTCTATAGGCCACTAGTGTTACCTTTGGTGAAATGGGCAGCATAGATGTTTGATAGATAAATAAATAATTTAGAAAAATTAAGTGTAAATAGAAATATATGTCACCACCCACAATAGGGAATAAATAAATTTTTGGTTAGGATGGCCATGTAAACTGATTTAAAGAAAGAGATTGTGCTTGGAATAGGAAAAAAAATGAAATTCAGAATTCAGTTTGAAGAATTGTGCAGTTATAACTGGCTTGTAATAATTATAGGTAATGTAAAAAGTTGAGGTCATAACAGTATTAGTCAACCTTTTTCTTTTGTTTTTAATTATGGGGCCCTTTTTTTCTTAATCTTCATTTTTATTGTATTTTATGCTATAATAAATCTCAGCAGAAAAAGAACAAAAAAGAAATGCTGTTTTTCCAATAATGTGTGGCAAAATGTCAATCTCTCTCTGTCTCCCTCTCTCTCTCTCTCTCTCATCTATCCACCCACCCACCCACCCACCCACCCACCCACCCACCCACCCACCCACCCACCCACCCACCCACCCACCCACCCATCCATCTATCTATCTATCTATCTATCTATCTATCTATCTATCTATCTAGGGACGTGGTGACTCAGTGGCTAAGATGATGAGCTTGTCGATCAGAAAGGTCGATAGTTCAAATACCTAGTGCCGTGTAACGGAGTGAGCTCCCATTACTTGTCCCAGCTTTTGCCAACTAGCAGTTCGAAAGCATGTAAAAATGCAAGTAGAAAAATAGGAACCACTTTTGGTGGGAAGGTAACAGCATTCCGTTCACCTTTGGTGTTTAGTCATGCTGGCCACACGGCCACGGAGATGTCTTTGCACAGCTCTGGCTCTTCGGCTTTCCCAGCCCAGCCCATAAGCCAAACTTAGAGCACTACCACATAGCCCAGTTTTAACTCAGTTTCCATCCCTAATGGAAATCTCTTTAAAGCCAAGCCTCATTGAAGCCAAACATCAAATCATTTTCACTTTCTCTGTGCCAAGAGCAGCCTGAGAACATTAGAACATCTCTTCTCCCTCCAAATGTCCTGTAAGAGTTTGTTCTTTCATGAGTTGACCAATAGGAATGTTCAACTAATGGCACTCAAATATTTGCTCTGGAGCAAGAGAAGTTTTCTTATGTACTCCATACAGAAGAGAAAGAAAAGTTATATGGTGAAGATACCTTACTACTGCAAGGATGTTTGTTTGTTAATTTGTTTATTATTTCAAGGCTGCCCAGCTCCATAGCAACTCTGAGTGGCTTACAGATAAAAGTTAAAGGAAAAAAGGAAGGTTGACTGGAAGGGCAAACCGCAAAGCAGCCAATAACAAACTAAACAACCAAGTATTAAAAAGTTTGCAGAAAGTCAGTAGGATGGGACCAGTACAAATCTCAGGGGGGGATATTATCCTATATTTCTGATAAACTGGAAATGTAGCACAATGTTTTTAGACCTATAGCTTTTCACAGTAGTTCTAACCATGGTTGCAATTTGTAGTGTATAACCTCTATATGGAGTATAGCAGTGGTGGGTTCCAGATCCGGGTGCAACCGGTATGGTGCAATGGGGCTGGGCGCCAACCACATGAACACGCACAGCGCGTGCATGCGGACTTACCTTCTGCGATGCTCCGTGACGCCACCGCGACACCTCCACGACGCTCCAGCTGCTTGGCGGAGCATCATGCAGGCACCGTACATTCTGTGTGGGTGCAGAAGCCCCAAAAACTTCAAATACCAGTAAGGAGGGAGGGCAGGAGGGCCCTCCGGACCACTTACTGGAATGGTACCCAGTGCTTCTGGTAGGCACCGGCACGCCTGTACCCGGGTGTACCAGTCATAACCCTCCCACTGGTACACTTGTAATGAAAGTGTAATGGCTTACTTGAATCCAGAAGCTGGGAAAGAAGAGCCTTTGGTTTTTCTGCATCCGTCAGTCATTTGAGATTTGATCTCCATAAGATAAAACCATAACAAATGCAAAAGTAGTTGCAAGATTAACAGCTTATATCTTATACCTCTAAAGCGACCAGGGCCTGTGGTTTTGGAGGTAATAGTTGTATGGAACCCGCTGCTTTAGCAAGCTGGGTAATTTTTATAGGGATATGAAGCTGATTAGAAACTACAGTATTAAGTTTGGGCTCCCTGTTGATGTTACTTGACCTCTTTCCCTAGTAATTAGGTTGGAATGAGCATTGTGTTTTCCATATGTCAAGGTGCTGAGAATGGAATGGAAAATAGGACAGCCAATAGAAAAACAGATTACTCTCAGCCTCTTAGGTTGCCAACATTTTTTTGAAGTTCGGTTTTGCTCTGCTTTAAAAAAGAACTGCCATAGAGCCAGAAAAACATGGCGATGGATAGGTCTACAGTCAATCCAGGAGGTGTTTTAAGAAAAAAAATGTTGTTGGCTCTTTGTTTGGAACTACATTTATTTACCCAGGAAAAAAAACCTAGTTTACCCATTGGGCTGCCAAAATTGCCAATAATAACAACATTTTTAATAAAGTAAAAGACTTAATTGTAATTACTGTTTACGCCGATATTTTAATAAAGTAGTACTGTTATCCTAGGTGCTGGGTGTTATACAATGAAATAGAAAAATAATCTCCTTGCCTACAGTTGCTATAGTCATAATCTGTACCCTCTATAGTGATCTTTTTTTAAAGCAGCCCAAATAAGAAGTTACCAAGGTGTTTTTATCATGTACTGAATCATTTATGAAAACACATTTTTATTCTAGAAATAAATCCTTTATATAGCACTTCAAATTCAAAGGGTAAACAGTGTTTCAGAGTGAGCAGAAATGCTCACGTGGTACCAGTTGTTATTCTGGCCACAGTATTTTGAATGCAGTGGTTTTGCAGTATCCTTCCCTTGCCACGTCCACCAAGCCACGCCCACCAAGCCACACCACACCCACTAAGCCACACTCACCTAACCGGTAGTAAAAAAAAATGAATCCCACCACTGCTTTATACCTATTGCATCTGAAATCCACCACATGGGCATTGAGTTTTCCAATTCTGACAGCTTTCCTGCCTATGCATTCTGTGTGGGAAAGTCCACAGCTTAGTTTGTGAAATATAAACAGTTCAGTATATAAAACATACATGTATTATATTGCTGGTGGCAAAGAAGACAACCATCAATAGCAGGGGTGTCAAACTCGATTTCATTGAGGGCCTCATCAGACTTGTGTTTGACCTTGGAGGGCCAGGGTGTGCATGCCCAGCTCGACGCCACTCGTGTTGGGGTGCTTGTACTGGACCGAGTGCTCTGCCAGCAAAAATGGGCTCCCGAGCTCCATTTTCGGCTGCAACATCCTCCTGCAACTCTCTGCCAGTGAAAATGGAGCTCGGGAGGTTCGCCCGCAGCTCTCGTAAGCTCCATTTTCGGCTGCGACATTCACCTGCAACCCTCTACTAGCGAAAATGGAGCTCAGTTTTCGCTGGCAGAGGCACCGCAGGGCGGTTCTTCACTGTTTATAAGGCAGCCACGCGGACCAGATCTAAGCACCCCGTGGGCTGGATCCGGCTCCCAGGCTTTGAATTTGACACCCCTGATCTATAGTATTTGCCACTTCTAAATAGAATATTTCCTGGCAATCTTCATTAAAAAAAAAAATTCTTATCAAATAATGCCCTAGCACACCAACTGGTTGGAAGCAGTTCTGAACATTAATGGTTTCATTTTATTTCTATGTTTGCTTATCCTTATAAATCATAGCAAATAGAACTTACGCTCTAATGCTGTTCTTGGCACATTACACTGTTTCATTTCCTTTTCTGTGCCCAAATCAATGTTCAGTTCTTTTCTTTGTTCCCCAAATGATAAAAGCAGGGACAGGTCAGTAGATACATTTGGAAGTTTGAAAGCACAGGATGGGCCCTCTCACCAATGACTGACATGGGGAGAGGTTGCCTATTCACAAGTGCAGACATGAAAAGCAGGGTCACTAAAAAAAAAAAACATTTACCAGAAAACAAAAAAGTGAGATTGCTCGTCTTTTATCACCCTGCAGGATACAATTAGAACCCAATCGGCGTAACAGAGCCTAAAACTGTTATTAATAAAAAACGATGCTGAAAATGCAAAGGTGTTTCAAAAACATTAATGAAGTTGCACAGGGTAAGCAGAGCCAAGTAAATTTCCATTAGCTGGCAGAAGGCTCCACCCAAGTTCTGGATGACTAATTTATTCATTGCTTTCTACTTTGGCCTGGATGTGTTATTCCTTTCGATTGGAAGTCTCCACAAAGGCCTGTCCCAAATCTGTGGTCAGATATGCCAGTTTATCATCAAAATAAATAAGAAAAATCCTATGAGTGCTAACTATGGTGTATGGTTTATTCCAAAGATAGATGCACAGTGTAGCCTACATTTTTACAGGATCCTTCTTAAATGTAGCAACAGCGTCCAGTGTGGTGATTCCTTTTTTAATATTGGTTGGATTTTTAACAGATTAACAGATCTGGAAGGAAACTTGTAGGTCGGTGGTGGTGAACCTATGGCACTTGTGACACAGATGGCACGCAGCGTCCTCTCTGTGGGCACGCAAATCATCGCCCCAGTTCAGCTCCGCCGTGCCTGCGTGTGTGTGCACCTCCCGTCAGCCAGCTGGTCGTGACTTTGCCACGCATGCGGGTGCATGCGTGGGAGCAGCACACATGCATGGAGAGGGAAGGGCGCATGTGGTGGTGGGGCATGTGTCCGGGGGTGGGGCCCCTGTAAGGTGGGTGTGCACATGCACAGGAAGCAGGGTCTGTGCAGGGGGGCGCATGTGGGAGAGGGCTGGGTGCATGCATAAGGGGGTGGGGTGCATGCGCAGGGCCTGCACCCATATTGCATTTTGTAGGTTTGGGTGCCTGCGTGATTTGGGCACTCAGTCCGGGAAAGGTTAGCCATCATAGCTGTAGGTCATTTAGTTCAATCCCCCACCCAGGCAGGAGGAGACCCTACACCATGGCAATCCAATCTCTTCTTTTTCTACTTTCTATTTTCCTACTTTCCCTCTCCTCCCCCCCCAAAGAAAGCAAAATTAAAACCTCTCTTTTTCCTGACACACAACTTCGATATTGCCTCTGCCTCCTTCCAAGCTTACGTGTCCTTTGCTCTAAAGAAACACGTATATCTGTAATTTAACTAAACACTATCATGCTGATCTTCTAATCTAAGATGAAAATAATTATGTATACATATGATGTTAGATAACTATAATCATGAGGAGACACTAAAGGCCAAATATAGGGTGTGTTACACACTTACAGCAGGCACACACTTCCTCAGCTTGGTACCCTTCAGTTGTGCTGCCTCTGAGTGATGTTAGGAATTTTTAAATTAGCACATGCATTTCTGTCACATTCTTCTATTGGTATCTTATGTTGAAGCATTTTATTTTTTGCTGTCTGTCACTTCAATACTCCTTATTCTATCTAAAATTTATAGGCAAAAAATAAAATAAGAGGTGGCTTTATTCCCTGTGAGCTTGTGATACCACTGGATAATGCTTGAGTAAATCAATTATTTTTCAAAATTATGCTATATATTCTTTTGCAAATGATGCAACATATAAGGCTGTGATGAGAGGCACGCAGAGCCTCTCTGTGGACACATGCGCCTTCAGCAGCTGGTCTTCTGATTTCAGGCACGCACATGCGCCCTGACCATCTGGTCTTCACGGGCATCGGAGTGGCAGAAAGCGGCCTGAAAAATGCCCCCAAACCAGGCTGTTTTGGGGGCTGTTTTCAGGCAGTTTTCGGGGCTGTTTTTAGGACATTTTTGGCCCCAAAACAGCAGAAAAACCTGAAAACATCCCAAAAAATGGCCTGAAAAAAGCCAAAAGACAGGCATGCGCGCACCAGCTGGTCTTTGGATTTCCAGTGCTCCGGAACGCGCGCATGCACACACTTTCCAGTTTTGGCACAGCCAAAAAGATTTGCCATGACTGATATAAGGCATCTGAATCTGAGTACAATGTATTTGTTTTTTATGCTTTCGGTAATATTTATGTGTTTGTCTATATATTTATTTATTTTAATCCCACCTTTATTATTTTTATAAATAACTCAAGGCAGCAAACATGCCAAATACTCCTTCCTCCTCCTAATTGCTCAACAACAATGGGGTACAGGAGAAGGGCCTTCTCTGCTTTAGCTCCTGCCCCTTTGGAACAATTTTTTTGCATTATTCTCTCTCAGCTGTAACTGAAAGTTAAGTATGCTCATTTATTTCAACGCAAGAGTATTTATTTAATTCAATGGAGCCGTATTGAATAAAAATAGAAACCTCATGGCAGAAAAAGACCTAGGGGTCCATTGAGTGTGCCCTTTGAGTTTGTTTTCTCTTTAATTTATATTATTTCAATTATTATTTTTATATTTTAAGAATGTTTATTTCATGATTAATTTTTGTCGGATGATGGATATTGCAAGCATTAGAATATATAAAAATCTTCTTCAAGTTAAACTTGACTTCTGGCAATTTTATCAATACATCCAAGAGATTTTCTTGCAACAATATAGAAGTGAGTTTTTTAAAATTTCCTTCTTCCGTTATATTGTTGTTGTTTACTTCTCAATCAAGCCTACAATCCTGGTGCTTCTTAACTGATTGATTGTGTGCTCTCAAGTTGATGACATCCCGTAGCAACCATATAGATAGATTTTCTTCAGGACAGTCTGTACACTAGAGCCATTACTATTTCAAATCTATTTAATTCTGAAAAAGTAAATTTTGTCTATTTGATACTTAAAGCGCTATAGATATGTTTGGGCAAGGTTGCAATGGAGATGTTCAGGAAACCTTAAAATACATACATTTTCTGTATCCAAGAGTTGGATACACTCGCAACTTAATTAAAATTTCAAATAAAGCCTTGATATTCCTAGCCTAGGGACCTGGCGGCTCAGTGGCTAAGACGCTGAGCTTGTTGATTAGAATGGTCAGCAATTTGGCTGTTCGAATCCCTAGTGCTGTGTAATGGAGTGAGCTCCTGTTACTTGCCTCAGGTTTGGCCAACCGAGCAATTCGAAAGCATGTAAAAATGCAAGTAGAAAAATACTTTGGTGGGAAGGTAACAGTGCTCTGTGCACCTTCGGCGTTTAGTCATGCTGGCTACATGACCACGGAGACGTCTTTGGACAGCGCTGGCGCTTCGGCTTTGAAACGGAGATGAGCCCCCTAGAGTAGGGAACGGCTAGCACATATGTGTGAGTGGAACCTTTACCTTTACCTATTCCTAGTATTTTAATCTTGTTCTAATCTCCTTTGTTTTGTTTTTTTAAAATAACAACAATGTGAAATATTTTTTGTACGGTTATCACATTAAGTTGCTTATGTGTTTACATCATATAAACCTGATGAATTGTATATAAATATGAAAGTATAAAAGGGGGAAAAACTTTTCTTGGATTTGTGCCCAATCTCTAGTCAGGCTTACTTACCTCCATTGACACAGAAATTGTTCTATTGTTATTTTCTGCACAAAGCAGAAATCCCAAGAGTTACAACCAATTAAGCAGAGTTCTGGTCATGTTAAATTTCCAACTGATATTTGAAAGCAGGTGAGTAAATAAAATTGCTATTCAATTACAAACAACAGGGGATATTTAGCCAAGATTAATTTCAATTCTTTGAAGTCCCTGTTGACCGGTTTAATTGACAAGGTAGACCAAATATACTTTAATTCAGTATCTTCCTCTTTATGACAAGATGTAATCCACACGCAGTATAAATCATTTTAATTTCTATAACGTCATTTTTTTAAAAATGCAAGTAGGAACATGTCAAATTGAAGAACTTGCAGACTTTTGCAATGTGAACAAGTATACAGCAAGGAAATGTACTGAACTGGCTGCTTATCAAATGTATATGAACATACCAAATGTATTTTCCGTTTTTTGGCATGCTATACAATTTGGGAATAAATACAGTTCTAAAAATAGCCTTTCTTAATTTCCAAAACTCTTTCAGTTTGGGTTTAAATAACACGACATGCTTTAATGTTGATTGGCAACAAGAGTCTGCAAGTGTCTTGCAGACTCTTATTAAAGTACTTTTGTGACATGTGCACCTGTGTAACTTGAGGGAAAGATTCCTTCTTCATTGACTTAGTGGGAGGGGAAACTGCTGGCAGTAAACTTTAGAACCGCAGTATTGTGCAGAGGGGCCCTGTGGAATTGAATGCTACTTTCCCAACAGTATTGTGTCTGTGGAATGAAAATGCTGTCTGTGAAAATCCCTGGATCTGATAGGCCAATTGTCTTGCCAGCATGGCAAAAGGTATTTTGCCTTTTTGGAATATGTACTGAAGAAATTAAAAATGAAGACCAAAAGGATTAATTTTGATTTTGTGGGGAAATGATGAAAAGCTAATTGATGCCTTTAAAAATGTGTGACCCAACAAAAGCGCGAACGTCATAAGCGCGCCGACAACACCGCGGCGCTAAAACCGCGATGTCAAAAGCGTGCCGACAACAGCGCGCCAACAACAGCACGCCGACAGAAGCGCGATTTAATTTAAGGTAAGATTTAGGGTTAGGTTTAGGGTTAGGTTTAGGGTTAGGTTTAGGGTTAGGTTTAGGGTTAGGGTTAGGTTTAGGGTTAGGTTTAGGGTTAGGTTTAGGGTTAGGTTTAGGGTTAGGTTTAGGGTTAGGTTTAGGGTTAGGTTTAGGGTTAAGTTTAGGGTTACGTTACAGCGCGCTTCTGTCGGCGCGCTTCTGTCGGCGCGCTTCTGTCGGCGCGCTTCTGTCGGCGCGCTTTAGGGCTAATTCGTCGCTCATTCGTCGTGCGGTTTTGTCACCGCGCTTTAGACACCGTGGTTTAGTCAGGCACGCTTTTGTTGTGCGCGCATTTGTGGTGGAACCTAAAAATGTCACTGTATAAAAATAGCATTGCTACTTTAGGTTTGAAGTACTGAGTGTTTTAGCAATAGCAATAGCACTTTGACTTATATACCGCTTCACAGTGCTTTACAGCCCTCTATAAGCAGTTTACAGAGTCAGCCCCCAACAATGTGGGTCCTCATTTTACTGACCTCAGAAGGATGGAAGGCTGAGTCAATCTTGAGCTGCTGAGGATCGAACCCCCGGCAGACAGCAGGATTAGCCTGCAATACTGCATTCTAACCACAGCGCCACCTTAGATTTAGCTTCTAATAGATTAAAAAGGCAAACCTTTCTACTTTTCCTCACTTTAAAACACAATTGATCAGTCTAAGACAGAAAAACACAATTTGAGACTGGGATAGCACTTTTTGTACATGTCTATGCTTATAACTATATAGGTAAAATGCATCTATTTTATTTCCACAAAAAAAGTAAGATAGATTAATTAGACGTGTTCATGGCCGAATGTATGATCAAAATGCTCACTTCAATTCAGCCATGCAACCAAGCTGTTGGCAACTCAATTCAACAGATAGTAAGGTTCTTCCAGAGTTTCATATTGAAAGAAAAGGGTATAAGGTTATGGAAATTTCAGCAACTGGTAGCTTTTAGGTTTCCACCAAGTTTATTTCTCTGCTTGTTTGTCTTTTAATATCAACATCTGTATAAATATGGGAGGAGATATAGCAATATAGCAATAGCAGTAGACTTATATACCGCTTCATAGGCCTTTCAGGCCTCTCTAAGCGGTTTACAGAGAGTCAGCATATTGCCCCCAACAATCTGGGTCCTCATTTTACCCACCTCGGAAGGATGGAAGGCTGAGTCAACCCTGAGCCGGTGAGATTTGAACCGCTGACCTGCTGATCTAGCAGTAGCCTGCAGTGCTGCATTTAACCACTGTGCCACCTTGGCTCCTAGCCACCTTGGCTCCTAGATGAATCTCTTAACAAATAACAGGGATATTTGGGTGGCAGTATGTGAATCTCTTTCAGCCTCTGAATTATTTCAGTAGAAAGCTAGGCAATTTGTGCTGCACAGAAGTAAACACATGTATTTATTACAATTTCTTGTGGGGCCTTGCTGCCTGAAGACCCAGACCCAGAAGAATCTAGAAAGAAGTTAGCAATGGCTCAGAGAAGGAAGTTGTTGGTGTCCATCAACAGATTGGTAATCATATCAAGAGCCGAGGTGGCGCAGTGGTTAGAGTGCAGCACTGCAGGCTACTTCAGCTGACTGCAGTTCTGCAGTTCGGCTGTTCAAATCTCACCGGCTCAAGGTTGACTAAGCTTTCCATCCTTCCGAGGTGGGTAAAATGAGGACACGGATTGTTGGGGGCAATATGCTGACTCTGTAAACCGCTTAGAGAGGGCTGAAAGCCCTATGAAGAGGTATATAAGTCTAACTGCTATTGCTATATTTGGTGGCAGTGAAGAACCAGCGGAAGGGATGGCAATGCAGAAGTTAGAATTTGGAAAGCCTTTGAAACAGACTGGGTACTGTACTATTTGCCTATCTCTCTTCACATCCATCATTGTAACAATTCCAACTGGTAGTATTGCTATTGCAAAGAAAGTCAAATAGATGTATCTCACAAAAGGTTTGAAGTTGCTGACCCAGCAAGAAAGCAAATGGACAGCTCTAAAAAAAAGTCAGTTAAGGGAAAGTTAAAAGTAAAAATCTCTTAAGGGGTTAATTAGAAAAGGGAAGTGGGGGAAAAGGAAAAGAAGAAAGGCTTAGAATTAGAATGAAGAGATCAACAAGAACAATACCAATAATGAGTGAGGCCCTTGGATGAAAAAGAATAATGACATAACAACAGAATAGCAAAAGCAACATAACATTAGCCTTACAACACAAGAGTAACTTAGGAAATAGTGACAATTAGGGTAAAACCAGCTAAGGGAAATAGGTTATGATAAAGAACTAAAGAATATTTAAGAGGTATAATAAAGTTCCTATAAATAACAATTCACACAATTAACACTAGTTAAAGGTTTAAGCAAAAACATTTTTGTAAACCACCTTTTTGCTAATAAAAGACTGAATTGAATGAGGTTATCACTGTCCCAAATCCTGTGACAGGAAATAGGGAACGAGACATTAAGTTGCTGAAGTTATTGAACCACAATACTTGCACTAGCCTTATTTGGGTTGTACCTATATTGATTAGCATCAAATCACTTGGATTCATAGATTGTGCTAAAGCAGTAATGTAAGTTGGTTCACTTTAATTTGGCATTCATGAAACTAGCCATTGTGGTTTGTAAGTCATGATTTATGGCTCATTGTTTTTTATGAATAGGATGTGTAAATCAAGTAACCTATGATACAAAAGCATTTCTTAGAAGCATGTATAATATTCAGCCTTTATGTACAATACACTAGTTTAGTCTTAATTATCTGAACTGTAATTATGGAAACTGCTGTATTGTTAATTTTTCTGTAAATTAATGCCCACAAATCTTAACTGCTAAACTTACTAAGTTCATTCTTCAACATAGTTGTATAAACAGGAAGTGCAATTTTGGGAGTAAATGATATGTAATTTTCAAAACAAACATTTTAAAACAATACAAGCAATGATAAATGATCATTACAAAAATACTTTTAAGAGATAGCTTTGTTAATTTTGGTACTTTACAGATTGTCATATTTAATTTGGCACAAACTTTCATTAATAAAAACCTACTTACTCTGATGTATGTAAACATAGACTTTCTTGTAGTTTTCATTCTTTGCAGTGCAAAATTCTGCTTAGAGTTATAATTTTGCACTGCTTTCAATTTTGAAATGGAGGTATATTCATTTAAATTATTTCTTGATTGTACAATTTGGCCCACATGCATTAGATCTAAAACTACTGAACTATATCAGTATTGGAAAGTATTTTTGATTTGTGTGTGTGTATGTAACAGTTGCAATGATAGCTATTTGCAAGAACTCTGGAATAAAAAAATTGGATTATCCCATATTCATAAATCAAGAGCTGAGAATCTTAAACAATGTTAACTACGTTAACATTTCTTGTTGTTAAGATGAGACTATAGTGCTGTAACCAAAAATGTGTACAGGATTATATAGGATACATAAAAGCTTTATAAGATTGGCTTGAAATCATTATGAGAGCTCAGATAAAACTCCTGTCTAGAGCATCTAAAACTAGTTGTGTCTTTTCCTGTGTTGATGTAATATCTGTGGAGGGAAGTCATGTGATCCTATAAAGAGATGTTGTTGCATTGTGATGTAGAACTATGTTCTGCTTGATCCAAAATACCTGTGGAGGACTAAACCGAACTGCTAGATAACTTTGTTGTGTATATTTATCAAATCATTTCTTGAACTGGATATATGATAAATATAACTTATTTTGGCAGTATGACTATATGCATCTATACAATCCTCTGTCCATTTAAAGAAAGATGGATTTTATACAATTTTAAATTACCATGAGTTTGAAAAATATGCTTTCAAGGCAATTTAATTGTGTTGGCAATTTTTACAGAATTGTTTATCAATGATCCTTGGTGAATTAAAATTGTTTTCCAATGATTAGGTGAAACGCTAGGTGTGTTTCTTTTTGAAGTTTGGGATTAAAAATGACTCTCTTGTAATTTGTGGAAATACAGAGATAGTAACATTTTCAGAAGAGTATTGAATGTTACCTTTTTATTTTATTAGTTTAGCCTTCCCCTTTTTACACACAGAAGAATAGATTATTTGGATTTGTTTAAAAGTTTGTGCTAGCAGTAAATGGTCAGTCAGGTGTAAAAATAACCATTATATTTACTTTTGTCTTTCTATTATAAGTCAGCAACTGAATTTTCAAAGGTAGCTCTACCTGATACTGGTATTTTATTTACCTTCTCCCAAGTTCACATGCATGAATGAAATCAAGCTTATAATATTACAATGCCGTTTTAATTTCGTGCCTTTGTTCAGCAGTCTTTCACTCTGATCTATAGAAACAAGGGAAAAAAATCTGTCTGAAGTCCATTTCCCCTTTAAAATTTAAAACTCTTCATTTTGACCAAAGTATTCTAAAGCATGTTGCTATGCACTGAATACAAATCTAGAAAGCTGAAAAATTCTTGTTAATAAATGTTTTGGAGGTGGCTTGAGAGACTGACCAAATATTCTTGTATGGTAAGTTAACATATTTTGTTGTTATTATTGTTCTATATAGAAGTGATAGTATTTCAGCTCTCAAAATAGACAGAGTTTTAGTTCTTACCTAGGAAAGTTCTGAAGTAAGCTTTCTAATGAAATACTCATGATAGTACAACTCAGTAGTGGGATTCAAGTAATTTAACAACTTGTTCTCTGCCCCTAATGACCAGCTGGGTAGGCGTGACTCAGTGATCATATGAGTGGATGGGAATGGCCAACTCAACATCAATCATGTCTATGGGCACTGGGCCTTAGCTATTACAATGTAATAAAGGATAACCAGAGAGGCAATTTCTGTAAGCAGGGCAATAAAGATTAGGCTAGAAGCAACACCAGAATGTTTCCTTCCTGCCTTCCTTACAGGATTAGCCCTGTAAAGTGGGGGGAAAAAACAAAATGAGATTTCTTCCAACAACCGGTTCTCCGAACTGCTTAGAAAGTTAACAACTGGTTCTCCCGAATAGGTGCGAACTGCCTAAATCCCACCACTGGTACAACTACAATTTTCTAATAATAGAGGAAAGATTCTAAAGAGATGTGTAGCCACATACTAGGTCACTGAATGTCAACTTTGGGCAACGTTCCTGACATCAGTGCCTTTACATGAGTAGCAGTATACTTCCAAATCTCGTAGTTATTGATTATGTAGATGGGAATGATGGGAGGTAAAGTACAGCTTATGTGGAACTTGGGGAAGGTAGACCTAAAGCCTATCCATCTTTAGTATGAACATAAGGCATCATAAACTTGTCAAGAGTACAGTGATGCTTAAAAGTTTCTGAACTCTTTAGAATGTTCACTATTTCTGCATACGGATGACCTAAAACTAGATAAAAGAGAACTCAGCTAAACAAAAGATCGGGCATGGCATATATTGTATTTTCTTATGTTGTCTTGCTGTTGATTAAAAGTCTGAAGACAGAATGAAAACTCACAATTGGAATGTACTTTTGGAAGGATATGAACTGTTTAAAAGAAACAGACCTAACAAAAGAGAAGGTAGAGTTGCATTGCATGTTAAAAAAAAACCAAAACACTACACCAGTGGGTTTTTTTATAGATGTAAAAACTATAGAAATGCACAAAAGCAAGGATGAAAGCCTTTTTTGAATAAATATGGGTTGAAATAAAAGGGAAAAAGCAATGGTGAAATTCAGGTTTTTTTACTACCGGTTCTGTGGGTGTGGCTTGGTGGGCGTGGCAGAGGAAGGATACTGAAAAATATCCATTTCCTCCCCACTTCTGAGGAAAGGATATTGCAAAAGCTCCATTCCCACCCCATTCTGGGGCCAGCCAGCGGTGGTATTTGCTGGTTCTCCAAACTACTCAAAATTTCCACTATCGGTTTTCCAGAATCTGTCAGAACCTGCTGAATTTCACCCCTGGAAAAAAGTATGACATTTCCAGAGGGGTTGCTGTAGGTCACCCTCCATTTAAATATATCACAGTGCTTCAAAACAATATTGGTCCAGGATGCCATTTAAAAAGATAAATTTATTTATTTATTTAGTGTATGGCATATCATATATAGACTAGTGATATATATTAACATTTCACCTAGATTAGTAATACACAATAAAATATAAATGTTTAAAAGATCTATCTTCAAATAACAATGTCCAGACCATCAAAGCATTGAAGCACAGCAACATTTATATGAAAAAATAAATGAGATTGTCTGTTATCAGTTCTCCAGAACTGGTCAGAACCTGCTGAATGTCACCTCTGATGTTGGCATAACCAAACACTGATAATCACAAGATTCAAGAAAACATTTATATAGTAGTTGTCATTTAAGGTAACTAAAAATAACAATCTAACTCTGAATCATAATAGAGTCATATAAAATAACATGTATAAGTCTCGTTAAAAAGTAAGAGATCTATTCAGTTTGTAATAAACCTTTCTATAGCAAAGGGTTGATCTGAGATACAGAAGAAATAATTTATGATTTATAGCAGTAGCAATAGCAATAGCAGTAGACTTATATACCGCTTCATAGGGCTTTCAGCCCTCTCTAAGCGGTTTACAGAGAGTCAGCATATTGCCCCCAACAATCTGGGTCCTCATTTTACCCACCTCGGAAGGATGGAAGGCTGAGTCAACCCTGAGCCGGTGGGATTTGAACCGCTGAACTGCTGATCTAGCAGTAGCCTGCAGTGCTGCATTTAACCACTGCGCCACCTTGGCTCTTCAAGGTGGCGCAGTGGTTAAATTAGATTTATGCTCCAGGAAGTATGTCAGGGGCATGAAGGAGAAGTATTTCTGAAGTAAAAAGTTTGCAAATAAAAGAATAAAGAATAAAAGAATAAAAAGCTTGCAAATAAAAGTTGCTGTTCACCCACTCTGAATATTTATATATGGTCCAAGCAAACATCTGGATTCTTTGACTTGAGTCTGTCTGTCCATATGACGTTTGCTATTCTTCACATTTGCCACCTATAGAACTTTACAAAAGATCTTATGTTCTAATCTCATTTCAAATTCTTTTCTTAAACATATATGGAACTTAGAGTTTCCCTGCATGGAAACCAATAGTCACTGTTGCCAAGAATTTGTAGACCATTCCATTACTAGATAATAAATCATGCCTATTGTCTTATTCTTTGGACTATCACACCACAAGAAAGCAGAGCACAGTTCAAGTCTCCAGTTTGTATAATGCATATATCTAAAGAAAAGCTTTTGCAGTCAGAGGACTTGATTGATAAGTATTAAATAGTCTCCATAATATAGGTACTAATAGTGTTATATTTGTGTGGGCTTGTGTGCATTTATATATAGACATGAATATTATCATATGAAAAGCTATATAAAAATTACAGATAATCTCTTGTTGCCTGGCACCTTTGAAATTAGAAGAATATAGTGTTTCAGTAAGAAAATAAACAGAATATTGCCACTGTGTATTGGTTTTATTCAATTTTATTATATACCCCTGATGGATTTTCCTCTCAATTTTTAAAAGCAAAATAGTCATGACGAGAAAATAATTTCATTGGTGTTTTGTTTTCATTAAATTCAGAGGTAAAAATTCATTGTAATTTAAATAATTAGCTTTTATGACCATTGTGCAAACTGCTAACACAATTGGTGAAATTAATTACAATTTTTGGAATTGTAGCCCAAAGAGAAACACTTTTTTGATAGTGTATGTAAGAACGCAGCAGTAAATGCACAGAATGTTCTTAGCCAAATTCTTACTAAAATAGAGGGATTAATATGTAGAAGCAGAATTAAATTGAAGATGCTTTAATTTTGATTACTGGACTTCCTCTGATCATTATGCAGACAGGAAGATACATTGGAGTAAGGAAGTATAAATTAGTTAGTGTTTCATTAGCTCAGGGTGATTTCAGCCATATAAGTGCAAATATACATGCCTAGTGAAGTCCAAATACTTATTTTGGATTTTCATAGCTGAAATTGGGAGCTGCTCTATTTTTCTACAAAATATTGATTAACAAATTGGTTGATTGATTAATTTGATTTGATTTTACTCCACTGCAATCAATCAAAGCTCATCAGTTAATGGTATAACCCATCAAAGGAAATGTTTCCAAAAGTTAATATTACAAAATACAAGTCCTGACAAGAGCAAACAAAAAGGATAAGAAATAAATAAGTGAATGTATGGTAACAAGAAATATAGAACAAACTTTCTGAAATTGCTATTATTACCATTACTTTGTGTTATCTTTTCCTTCTTGAATTAAGTTGGAACGTGTAAGTTCGTTCATTGTCCAATTGCTGTACAGAAAATCTGTTTATTTGGTATTTGCTACTTTTCGGTGGTGTATTCATAATGCACTGAGCACTCTTCAAACTGGTGTAGCTCTCAAGTAGGGAATAATTAGTTCTGTCAATCACTTGTATTTGTATAAGTGACTAAACTATTTATCTTATCTTTCTCTACTTTGTCTTGTTTTTCCAGCCAATAGTGCTCATGTTCTGCCATTTACATTGACTAGGTAGAATTATTATTACAACATTGTTATTTTCTTTGATAATAGTCTGCAAGGATGAAAAATGTCTTGCACAGATTAAGATTCAACCTTGGATTTGGCACTATTTATGAATCTATTTAAATTTGTGTATTTCAATTTTCAAAGGCTTCCAATAAGTTAAATTGTAACTCTTATTTTTGAGGAAATATAACTGATGAAGTTTGAATATCAGCTTTTTAACAATATATTTGGATCCAAGAAGTACTTTTTAACATGCAGTATATAATGAAGCTCTCCTAGATGTGAGCATCTTGTTCAGATATTTTAAGGTGATAAAGCTGCATTTTTGTATAGTGTTTGTTCATTTGTTCTTCTTGGAAAATGGGCATTGAAATGGAATTTTGACATTTCCTCTTGAAATATACCCATATGTGGATTAGTTTCCAGAGTTCTTGGAAACTATTATTCCATATATTACAGGTTTTTTTTTATTTCCCTTTGGACACTCCCATCTTATTTTTTTACAAGAAAGCAGAACAAATTTTCTTTGAAATACAGTCATTTTTCTACCAATTTATTAAATTGAATTCCAATATCTCATTATTTACACTGAGCATTGCATATTTTCCTATTTAAGTTTATGTCTGGAATGTTGAACAGATACTAAACTTGAAATAGAGAATTATGCCCCCATATTTAAACAGATATGTGTGTACCATGAAGGAAGGCCTTCTCCTGTGTTACCCTTCATCTTATGGAATTAATACCTTGGAACCATGCTTAACCTCCACTATTCCTCCATATTTTTTTAAAAAAACCCTCAGTAGACCTTCAAATAGGCATTTTGAGTTGAACTTGATGGGGGAGGGGATCTGATGACTGGTTATAAGTCAAGGACTACCAGTAGTGCCTCAAATTCCCTGAGAGGAAAGTTAGGATATAAATGACATACAAAAAAATACACAGTCACAGTACACCAAAGAGCCTTATATACGTTAGAAAACTGAAGAAATTTAGCTGGTTCATACACAATTGTTTACATTACATGTATAAATGACCTATAGCTAGAGCTTTTATATTACTCAACATGCACTTCTTCTGATAGATGTGATTCCCCTATTACACGGGTGTCAAATTCAGTCATGTCACATGACATATAGTGACGTATTACGACGTTTTTTGCCTTTGCGGAGCCGCAGTGGGCGTGGCCTGTCCGTGACACATCCAGCCTGCAGGCCGCCAGTTTGACATTACTATTATGACTCATAGTAAAAAAAAAATGCATATCACAAAGAAAATGGTGTGTGCTTGGAGTGCCCCTGCAGAAAATCCTATTTGAATAATAATTCCATACGTCCATATTCTTCACCCCACATGATCATTAACTAGCCCCAGCCAGAAGACCTCAGGCATCTCCGAAGTAATTGCAGATCAAAGGTCAGCCGATGGAACACAGGACAGGCCTGGGACAATGAGAAGGGTTTTTAAAGCCTGCACCTTGTTTAACACTCCAGTGAGAAAACTCTTTTGACCGAGTGAGCTGGCTGCTTTCTGACAGGTCAGCAGGAGGCAAAGGCTGTAAACCCAGAATGACAGTGGCTAAAAGAGTTAATGGGAAGGAGCTGTTGTTATGCTGGCAGCTGCAGTTAGAACAGCAATAGAGAGCTCCGGAATGCTGCTCCTTACAAGCCACTTCTATATAACCATAAGAAAGAAATGGGGAGGTCAGGAGAATGAAAACAGCCGAGATATGTTCCTGTCGATAGGATGGGTCTACCCTTATCAGCACATACTTTGGGAGTAGCTAAGGTGGCAAAGAATGCAGCATTGCATTGATCAAGAAAGTATTATTAAGATATATTGATCAAGAAAGTATTGTGATACGGCCTGTTGTTACTAGAATAAGAGCCATGCCATGAATGCTGTGAATGTTGTTATTGTTTGAGTGAGTTAGTTTGCACTAGGACAAAGTGAGCAAGGAAAGTGATGTGTAGATAAACCTTTTGCTTTAGTTAGGTGTATCTAATCCAATAATACATTTTAGAGAAACCACTAGGTTATTGGTTATTTCTGAATAGTAATCTGATTATCTAGAGGGAGGGTGGTTTTTGTGAAGGGATGCCTTAATAAAGATAATACTCATCAACCGGGGGTGAAATCCAGCAGGTTCTGACAGGTTCTGGAGAACCGTAGTGGAAATTTTGAGCAGTTCAGAGAACTGGCAAATATCATTCTGGCTGGCCCCAGAGTTTGAAGTTTGAAGTTTTATTTTATTTATATGCCGCCCTATTCCCTATATTTATATTTGAGAAAATAATTGGGGCATATTGTGCAATGCTCATGCTCTCTAAATAATTTCAGTCCTTATTCTTCTGTGAATTTATGCATGTCTGCCTAAATATCCTGTTTATTACTGGAAATATACATGCTAGAAAAACTCAGGGCGGCGAACAACTCAAACGGGAAAGGGAACATACAGATACAAAACAGACATTTAAAATGACCAACAACCACACCTGTCGAGAGGGGAAGGGAGCTCATCAACCCCAGGCCTGCCAACACAGCCAGGTTTTAACGGCTTTTCGGAAGGCCAGGAGAGAGGTGAGGGCCCGAATCTCCGCGGGGAGTTCGTTCCAAAGGGCCGGAGCTGCAACAGAGAAGGCCCTCCCCTGGGTTGTAGCCAGATGGCATTAGCTAGTAGTAGATGGAACCCAGAGGAGGCCGACCCTGTGCGATCTAATGGGTGGGGAGGGAATGGGGATTTTGCAGTATCCTTCCTCTGCTATGCCCACCAAGCCACACCCATAGAACCAATAGTAAAATAGTTTGAATTTCACCACCGTCATCAACTGTGTTCTTGTAACAAGACTTACTACTTTTAATGTGATAATGTTTACTCTACTGTTTAGGGAAAAATATTCTTGTTTTGGAGATCACAATTTTTAACATTTATACAAGGATGTGCTTTCCAGTGGTTTGATGGACTGCCTAACACATTTGTACCAGAATGCTTTGGCCAATCTTGGAGTTCATTAGAAGTGTATTTTCAAGAAGATTGGCTGTAGGAGACTTTTTTTATAACGTTTATTTTGTCACCACACCATTACCAATTTTATTGCGTAGTGTAGAACTAAAGGATAACTGTAAAGTAAAATGTGATCTAACAATCTTCTAAATCAGCTTTCTGTAGGAATTAGTTTTTCTAGCATGTATATTTCCAGTAATAAACAGGATATTTAGTTAGACATGCATAAATTCACAGAAGAATAAGGACTGAAATTATTTAGAGAGCATGAGCATTGCACAATATGTCCCAATTATTTTCTCAAATATAAAGAGGTCTTAGATTAATTATTGATTGTGTGCCATCGATGGTGTCAATTTTTAATGGCTACACATAGATTTTCTGCAGGATGATCTATTTTTTGATTGGTCTTCAGGTCCTCCAAAGTGTTCTGACCTAGGCTTCCGCAAATCACGAAGCAGACCCCTTGTCCTGACAAAAAACCCTTTTTATTAAGTTACTGTGAATTCCTCTCATTCACACCCAGCAAAGTATTTCAAGAGTGAATTTACAATCACAGACCTTATCTGGCTTGGAAAGCTGCCAGTCCGATATCTTCAAAACTTGCCAAGGAGCCTCTGAGAGTCACAAACCAATTAAGCGAACTAATTGTCTCCAGCAAACTCCACTCCCCTTTTACTCCTATTTTATTCCCTATGGGAGGGGGCATTTATCATCCACCAGTGGCCTTATTTCCAAGTCAGCCCTTGCTCCTTAGCTGTTCCCTTAATCTGGCAACTCTGCGCATGTGCACACTAGGAACAGGCTCCAGCTGTTCGTCTGCCTCACTGATGTCTGACTCTGAAGGCAGCTGATAACTGGCATACAGCTCTGGCCCCCTCTCTGCCTCCAACACAGAGTGCTCATTAGAGTCTTCCCCAGACTCCAGGTCTGGCCCATGTTCCTCGCCAACCTCCTCATGGTCCGAATCTGCTGCCAGCTCTGCTGGAGGGCACAACGCAAAGGTACACTTATTGCCATTATAACCAAGTCCATCCATCTTGCTACTGTTTGTCAGGACTTCAGTGTCTTCACTGTTAATTGTAAATTGGTTGCTGTGTCTGGTGTTGCTTCATTTTCTTTAATCTTAGTTCCATGGTGTTTACTGGGATTTTGGACTTTCATTAGTAGAGCTTCCAGATCCTTTGCATTTTAAGTTGTCAAGCAGGTACCATCAGCACAGTACATTATTGATGTCTCTTCCTCTGTTTTACAGTCATACACATCTTCATCCAGTCCAGGTTCCTTATAGTGAATAAAGAGGGTGGCCTTGAAAGTCAGCGGGGAGGATCAAGGAAACAATCAAATAAATAAAATTTGAACCTCAGGGCAAGAAAGTGGCTTGCAAAATTACATCAATACCACACACATACTTTCCCAGTTCATGAAGATGAAAGAGGGAAGAAAGGAAGCATATTCAGACTTGAAAGATTAAGATACCATGGTATAGCAGTTGCAATAAAAATAGCTTTAGGTCTGCATGGTGTCTATGTTAGTCTGATATGTTTTAGGTAAAGGTAAAGGTTCCCCTCACACATATGTGCTAGTTGTTCCTGACTCTAGTGGGCCGATGCTCATCTCCGTTTCAAAGCAGAAGAGCCAGCGCTGTCCAAAGGTTAGGTTAGGTTAGGTTAGGTTAAGTTTATTTATAGGCTGCCCTTTTCCCTGAGGGGACTCAGGGCGGCTTACAACTTATATAGGAAGGGGAAACATACAATGACATGTAAGACAATACATAATTAAAAGAGTAAAGCAACATTCATTCAACATTCGGGCGGGGGTGGATTATAATCTTTAACCCCAGGCCTGACGGGATAGCCAGGTCTTGAGGGCTGTGCGGAAGGTCTGGAGGGTGGTGAGGGTACGAATCTCCACGGGGAGATCGTTCCAAAGGGTCGGAGCTGCTACTGAAAAGGCTCTCCTCCGCGTAGTTGCCAGTCGACACTGACTGGCAGATGGAACTCGGAGGAGGCCCAATCTATGCGATCTAATGGGTCGTGAGGAGGTGATTGGCAGGAGGCGGTCTCTCAAGTACCTAGATCCACTACCATGGAGGGCTTTGTAGGTGGTAAGTAGCACCTTGAAGCGCACCCGGAGATCAACAGGTAGCCAGCGCAGCTCGCGGAGGATAGGTGTTATGTGGGCGAACCGAGGTGCACCCACAATCACTCGCGCGGCCGCATTCTGGACTAGCTGAAGTCGCCGGATGCTCTTCAAGGGCAGCCCCATGTAGAGCACATTGCAGTATTCCAGCCTAGAGGTCACAAGGGCCCGAGTGACTGTTGTGAGAGCCTCCCGGTTCAGGTAGGGTCGCAACTGGCGCACCAGGCGAACCTGGGCAAATGCCCCCCTGGTCACAGCCGACAGGTGGTAATCAAAAGTCAGCTGTGGATCCAGAAGGACTCCCAAGTTGCGAACCCTGTCTGAGGGGTGTAATATTTGACCCCCCAGCCTGAGTGATGGAACACTGGCCAAATTATTGGGAGGAAAACACAACAGCCACTCGGTCTTTTCCGGGTTGAGTACTAGTTTGTTGGCCCTCATCCAGTCCCTAACGGCCTCCAGACCCCGGTTCATCACGTCCACCGCTTCATTGAGTTGGCATGGGGCGGACAGATACAGCTGCGTATCGTCCGCATATTGGTGATATCTTATCCCATGCCTCCGAATGATCTCGCCCAGCGGTTTCATGTAGATGTTAAATAGTAGACGCCTCTGTGGTCATGTAGCCAGCATGACTAAATGCCGAAGGTATATGGAGCGCTGTTACCTTCCCACCAAGGTGGCCCCCATTTTTCTACTTGCATTTTTTATGTGCTTTTGAACTGCTAGGTTGGCAGAAGCTGGGACATGTAATGGGTGCTCATTCCATTATGCAATGCTAGGGATTCGAACTGCTGAACAGCCGACCTTCTGATCGACAAGCTTAGTGTCTTAGCCACTTAGCCACCCTCCTGATATTTTTATAGGGCTGATATTCCCTCAGTGTATACTTAGTGTACACTAAGCATATACAGATGTATGTATGTATGTATGTGTGTGTGTGTGTGTGTGTGTATGTGTGTATGTATGTATGTATGTATGTATGTATTTATGTCTGTATAGCTACTTACCATTGGTGAATGAAAATAATGTAAATTCTTTGCAGTGGCATACTGTTCTGTTTAATTGTTTTTTTAAATAACAATGGACAGTCCTCTTCACAATCAGGCAGTTAAATCAAGTTTCACAAATTTTTGCAAACTGAGGTTTGCAAAAATGAGGTGAGAAGGGAAGAAATAGAAGGAAGCAAAGGAGCATGAGCTGTAAGCTGTATTAATTAGATTTACATACCAATTTGCTTAAGCATGGTTTGTCGAGCAAGCTACAATTTACTTGGTTCTCACACATAATGCTAATCAGAATGGTTAAATGAATAAAGAATAAAGTATATGTTTAATACTAGAAGGAAGTGAAAATATTTAAATATCAAAACCAGAATTTAAAATGTTTATTCTATATTCAAGTAACGTCATTTTTTCAGATAACAGCAGGAATGGAATGGCAGAGAGATTGTTCTTTTAAATCAAATTCTGAATTTGTAGACTTGCAGATTTTTACTTCTATATTTACCCTGTTTCCCCCAAAATAAGACCTCCCTGGATAATAAGCCCAATTGGACTTTTGAGCGCATGTTCTAAAATAATCCCTCCCCCCAAAATATTTCAACACAGCAGCAGCCATGAGGTGACCACATTTGCTGCCTCCTGCACCTCAAAAATAATGACCTCCCCGAAAATAAGGCCAAGCACTTATTTCGGGGGTCAGAATAAAATAAGACCCTGTTTTATTTTTGGGGAAACACGGTATCTACTCTCCTATATAGATTACATTGTCCAATATAATTCCATTGGTGAAAAGGTGTGTTTATTTTAGTAAAAAAAAGGGTGAGAATACAGCAGAGATGTAAAAGCAGTGATGATTTTCATGCAGCTTGTATTTCCTGTCTACGGCAAAGAAATTGACTTCTGCCCCTTTTTTTTACAGTTTAGGAAATATAGTTTTTGTTCCAAATATTTTTTCCTTCAAATGAGGTCATATTCTTAATTTAGTAACACTATTCATGATTCCACAGAGTGGTATCTTTAACAGCTCCAAGTGGTTCCAAACTTGTCTCTATTGTAATAAAGGCTTTGTAGATCTCTGCTATAGTCCCTAAAGAGAAAGATAATTTTCTTTTTTCAAACATTATTGAATAGACAGCGCCTGTTACCAACGGTGATGAAATAGCTTCCTTGTGATTTATATAAATGGAACCAAGTATAGAAATGAGATAAACATATTCACAGGGATATATATGTCAGTATTCATAGATAAAGTTTAAGCTAGGATTTGAATATGCCCCAATAGCGGGCAGTGTGTGTGGGGGGGGGGGGGGCAGATGCAATTTCTACTCTGTGTTGATTGACTTTTGCCTACTGCCTGGAGTTTTCTTGGCATGTTTTCCAGAACAGGCTTGCCTTCTTCCTAAAGTTGAGAGACAACTGGCTCAAAGTCACCAGGGGTGGGCTTCAAAAATTTCAGCAACAGGTTCTCTGCTCAATTGCTGGGTATACATGGCAATGGTGGGTGTAGCCTAGTTAGCCTCCTGCACCAAGGTTGTGGGGGTGGGCATTTTCACCTTTCCCAGGCTCTGAGGTCTTTCCTCAAGCCTGTGGGAGGGTGAAAACTGCCCACCCCGGGGGCCAGAGGCCCTCCAGATGCCAGAAACAGGCCTGTTTCTGGACTTCTGGGACTTACAGGAGGCCCGTTTTCCCCCCTCCCTGAGCCTCCACACAGGCCCTGCACTTACCTCACGTCCAAAACAGGCCATGTGGAGACTCCGCATGGGGCAGTGCCAGCCAGGGGTGGGATTTGGAGGTTCTCTGAACCAGCCATAACGTTAGCTATGGGTTCTCCAGAACCCGGGCAAACGCATAGCAACAATAGCAATAGCAATAGCAGTAGACTTATATACCGCTTCATAGGCCTTTCAGGCCTCTCTAAGCGGTTTACAGAGAGTCAGCATATTGCCCCCAACAATCTGGGTCCTCATTTTACCCACCTCGGAAGGATGGAAGGCTGAGTCAACCCTGAGCCGGTGAGATTTGAACCGCTGACCTGCTGATCTAGCAGTAGCCTGCAGTGCTGCATTTAACCACTGCGCCACCTTGGCTCAACCCACCCCTGAAAGTCACCCAGCTGCCTTTATGCCTCAGGCAGGACTAGAACTCATGTCTCCCTGTTTCTAGGTTGGTGCCTTAACCACTGCACTCATTATGATGTGTACTGCATATTTTTTTTATTTCTGTTCTATTTATTTTGCATTCAGGTATACGTTTTCCAGTGGTGGGTTTTAGGCGGTACGCCCCGGTATGGTACGGTGCTCTGGAGGGCCCGCCCACCCGCCTGAGCTCCTTACCGTGTTTTAAAGCTTTCGGCGCTTCAGCACATGTGCATGGCACGTACAGCGCCTGCGCAATGCTTCACCAAGCAGCTGGAGCGTCACGGAGGCTTGCAGAAGCTTCATTTGCAGCTACAACGCATACGCGTGCCGCGTGCGTCCATGTGGGCGATGCCAGGCTGACATCGCCACGGACCCACCACTGACATTTTCTATCCCTGAAAACTCAAAAATAGCTGAATTGAGCAAGATCAAACTGTCAGGGGGTTTCTATATTTCACATGAATCCGAATTGTACGTCTTTCTTAAATGAAGCTTCAATATTTCCTTTACTTAATGTAACAGTAAAATAGGTTACCAAACCATAGCAGTTGAAAGACAGCAATTTCTGTAATTTTTCCGCTCTCTCTTTTTAAGAAATTCTGCTCTGAAATTTTGCTTACCAAAATGCTACCCTGTATTTCTCCCTCCATTAAAACAAACCCACATCACAGAATCAGCTTTTTATTTGGCCTTTTGTGGGAACCCTTTATTTTGGTTGAACGTCCTGTATTTCAAACTTCTAATTAATCTAAATATGGTGAGCACTATTATTTCAGCATTGCAAACTGAGAATATTTGGAGGAGTGAATAGGTATCTGCTTGCCTTAGGCAGCTCTTCAGGTAAATGGGTTTTATTTGTCTAAGTTTGATACTGATTATTTTTTTAGCATCTAGATAGTGCTAAGAGAATAAGGAATCTATCTAGCAGCTATGGAGCACTTTGAAGAATTCAAACTATGCATCTGGTTGGTATTCACATTTGGGAATGTTCAGTGCTAAATGTGAAAGACACTATTGATTATTTGACAAGCTATTTGATAAGGACCTTTCAAAATAGGCCTATCTCTAATGAGTAATAAATATTTAATATTCCATGTTCCTATCTTAGTCCGAAATATTTCTTTTTGGAAGATACTTAGCTTTCGATTTTAAAAACAAGTAGTTGCAAAATATAACACAATTTCTAATTGCATTTAAGGAGACTTAACAGAAAAACAGAATAATGGAGTTGGAAGGGACCTTGGAATTCCTTTAGTGCAACGTCAGAACAAGCAGGAGATCCTATAAGATTCTGGACAAATAACTAACCCATCTCTTTTTAAAAACCTCCGCTGATGGCGCACCTACAACTTCTGAAGACAAGTTGTTCCACTATCAGGAAATTTTGTCTTAGTTCTAGGTTGGTTTTTTCTTTAAATGGTTTCCATCCATTGCTTCTTGTCCTGTCTTCTGGCGCTTTGGAAAATAGGTGGATGCCCCCCCCCCCCCCCGCTTCTTTGTGGCAGTCCCTCAAATATCGGAGTCTGCTTTTCTGGATCTTGAGCTTATCTTCTAGGATGTTGGCTAAGTCACTTTGTCAAAGAATGAAAAAATATTGGATCTGTTTTTGACAAGCCTGTGTTGGCTTCTGGATCTTGAGCCTATCTTCTGGGATGTTGGCTAAGTCACTTTGTCAAAAAATGAAAAAATATTGGATCTGTTTTTGACAAGCCTGTGTTGGCTTCTGGTTATAACTTTGTTTGCTTCTAGGTATTTTCAGATCTGTTGCTTGATTATCTTTTCTAGGATCATCCCGGGTATTGATGGTCAGGCTGATTGGTTTTTAGTTTCCTCGATCCATTTTATTTTTATTTTTTTGAAGATGGGAACCACATCAGCTCTTTTTCAGTCTTCTGGTAGTTGTCTGTGTTCCAGGAGCTTTGAAAAATATGATACAATGGTTCTAAGCTCCTTCTCAGTCTGGGATGTAATCCATCTAATCCCGGGGATTTGAACTTGCCAGGATTCATTTTCTTGCCTATATTAATTTGTTTTCCCATTCTGTCTTTTACGGTTATGTTTTTGGTACCAAGTTGTGCTATTATTTCCTTTTGTGTGAAAACAGATAAAAAGAATGAATTAAACAGCTCTGCTTTCTCCCTGCTACCTATCACTTCCTTGCCATTAGTAGACCAAGTGTTTTGTTGACTTTTTTCTTGTTTTTTTACAAGAATTTTTTTGTTTATTATTTTTGACATTTGCTCCAGGTCTTAGCCTTAACTTTCCTGATTTCATTTTTGTATATTTGGGATATATGCAATATTCTGCTTTACTTATATGTCCCTCTTTCCATTTTTTATACTTATCCTTTTTGTCTTTCAGTTTATCAGAGTTCTGTATGCAATCATGCTGGTTTCATTTATTTCTTCTGCTTAGTTGGGTGTCCTGTAGTATATCCCTATGTCAATGCCATTCTTTTTTCCTCTTGTCCCTATGCATTCAAGGAGGTTTTCATCCTTGGTTTTATGCATTTTGGTAAAGGTGTAGTGATTTTTTTAAACCTATAATTCACCTCCACTTTCTCTGTTATGTCTGCTTCACTTTATGTCCTTCCAGCAGTACCTTCCAGTGGTGAGTTTCATCCCACCATTTAGCAATTATGTGCATTCTATGACTCAGGTCTGTACATAATTTGCATGTATTGTTTCTAAGGTGTTATGTATTTTCCCATAGCAGTAGATCAATTATTTTACAAATTTCCCAAATTTGTATTATTCTCTTCTGCTTTTGCCTGCTGGAAATGTAATCAGAAAAGCAATAGCTATAATTAAAAGCAAGCTTGCTTATTTATTTAATGTATTAGATTAACTTGTATTTCACTTTCCACTATGGAACTTAAAACAATTAAGAATACCAAGAGAGGACGCAAAAATAAAATCACTAAACAATTTAAAAATAAAGTATGTCCATTGAAACATTGGTTGTTAAAATAAATAAGTATGAAATTTTCAGAAACTTCTTGGATTAGTAATGCAGAGATAAAACAATAGATAATTTAAGTAATTCTTATTTTTAAACATGGACTTCTGATTTATTTACTATTTTTCACTTCCTTATTTGTATATTGGTGTCCATTTATATGTTTGACAAGAAATGACGACATTCCTTACTTCTCAATTTTAAGGGAAAACCCAAAGGTGCTTTTTCAAGAGGCAACTGGACTTCCTTGTTTTTCTTTGAAGCTGTTTTGTTTCTTATCTAAGAAGCTTCTTCAACTCAAAATCAAGAAAATCCAGTTGCCTTTTGAAAAAGCACCTTTGGGACAACTATCACCCAGATGATTGAGAATCTTCATAGACATTTTGAGGGGAAAGTTTTGAGGGGAATTTAATTCTTTCAACTTCCCTGCCAAAAGCGTTGCTCTAGATGGCATGATGAAAAATAGTAAAGATTCATTCGTTCCGTAGTTTCTCATATGACAAGGATGATGCCTTCAAGAATCAATAGGAAAGAAACTCCTGGGGGAAAAAAACTTGTAAGAGAAAAAGGTGAAGTCACATTTTGTGCAAACCTGGTTAGTGTTGATTTGGAGGGATTTTGAAGCAATCAGTGCCTCTTGCTCCTGTTTAGAATCCCCATTAATTAGTAATAATTATGCTATTGCTTAGCACTTCTCTGCAACATCTGGAGTCTTTCTTGTAGTTCTACTTTCTTGAAATTAAGTCTTCTGCTCATTGATGTTGAAAGGCATGCCATCATAACTGGCATTATAACAACCTTATTCTGGGCTGTATGTGGCTGCTCTTATCTAAAGCTCTAGATCAGTGGTTCTCAATCTGTGGGCCGAGACCCCTCTGGGGGTCGAACGACCCTTTCACAGGGGTTGCCTAAGACCATTGGAAAACATATATTTTTGAAAAAATACGGAAAACATAAAATAATTTTATGGTTGGGGGTCACCACAACGTGAGGAACTGTATTAAAGGGTCGCGGCATTGGGAAGGTTGAAACCCATTGCTCTAGATCAGTGTTTCTCAACCTCCCAGAATCTGGGAGTTGAAGTCCGGACATCTTCAAGTTGCCAAGGTTGAGAAACACTCATCTAGATGATGTTACCAGAATAGAAATGTTGCTTGATCTACTTATTAACTCTCTGGGTTTTTAAAAAAAAAACAACAACAAATCTTTCGGAGAACAGGGAAAAATAGAACTGAATTCAGAACAAAACTTCACAATTGTAGGAATAGAACATTCAAAATATCAAATTTTAAGTTCAAAAAATTTTACAACCCCCCCCCCCCCCCGAATGGAGAGCTTCCTCATTTTCCATATGCCTCTTTCAAAGAGAAGATTTTTGCCACTAAAAGAGAGGACATGGATTAGTGCATTCTAATTTATATTGTTTAGAAATAATGACTAAAAGGTATCATACCTGTTATGGCCTGTCAGTGGGCAACAGATCCAGACAGTGAGGCCAGTCCTGGAGTCTGGGGAAGACCCTGACGAATGCTCTATATCGGAGGCAGAGATGGGGCCAGTGCTGTCCGAGAATTTAAAGAAAATGAAGTGATACCAGACACAGCAACCAACTTACAATTAATAGTGAAGACACTTAAGTCCTGACAAAGAGTAGCAAGGTGGATGGATCTGTTTATAATGGCAATAAGTGTACCTTTGTGTTATAGTGGAGCTGGCAGCAGATTCGGACCGTGAGGAGGTTGGGGAGGAACATGGGCCAATCCTGGAGTCTGGGGAAGACTCTAATGAGTGCTCTGTGTTGGAGGCAGAGATGAGGCCATCTGACAGTTATCAGCTGCCTTCGGAGTCAGACATCGGTGGGGCAGAAGAACAGCTGGAGCCTGTTCCCAGTGTACACAAGCACAGAGCTGCCAGGAGAAGGGAACAGCTAAGGAGCAAGGGTCGACCAGGTGGATGGTGAATGGCCCCTCCCATTAGGAAATAAAGAGGAGCGAAAATGGAGGGGAGTTTGCAGGAGACAATTGGTTCAATTCATTAGAGTGAAGTTCTGTTCCTGACTTCTTGCCAAGTATTGTCTGCTACAGAGTGGCTTTTGGAAGATATTAGCCTGGCAGCTCTCCAAATCTGATAAAGGTCTGTAGTTGTGAAATCTCTTGAAAGACTGTTGGCCGGGACTTTGCTGGAGAGGAATTCACTTTAAATTAGATAAAAGGGGTTTTATCGGGACAAGGAGTTAGTTTTGTGCTTTTGTGAAGCCTGGATCAGGACAATATCAGGATAGGCAAACCAGTGTAGCATCTACATCATTCAATTAATTTGTAATCCACCTGAGATCACTTGAAATAGTTTTTATCCTCCCATCAGCTCCAGCTTCCAAATACCAGTACCATTTTTTCATAAATATATCTTCCAGAGTTGTATCATTGCATCCATACATTAAAAATAAGTAGGATTGAATGGTTATCTTTAAGTGTTTAGAAATTCAGAAACTTGGAAAACTTCTTTGTAAACACCTAGCAGAAAGTCTCTCCAAGAGGCCTGTTATATGAAGGCACTTCGAAAGAATTGTCTTGTATGTACATGGGGATATATATTAATTCTAAAATTAATAACAATTCAATTGCTGGAATTTGCACTCCCATTCCATTCGCCTCAGTCAATCTTACTGAAGAGAACTTCTTGTTGCTTCCTCTTCGATCCCATTTTACTGTGTTCCCCAATGTTCCTTCATCCGCTTTGAGAAATACTGAGGCCCAAATTGCTGATTCAGTGTTGCTGCCACTTTCCTATTACATACAAGCTCAACTTCTGGATGTTCTTGGAGTAAGAATTGACACTGAAGCAAGGAACAGGTGGTAAAACAATGGTCTGGTAGTGTAGGTAGATAGGGACGTGGTGGCTCATTGGTTAAGACGCTGAGCTTGTCGATCAGAAAGGTTGGCAGTTTGGCGGTTCGAATCCCTAGCACCACGTAATGAAGTGAGCTCCCATTACTTGTCCCAGCTTCTGACAACCTAGCAGTTTGAAAGCATGTAAAAATTCAAATACAATAGGGACCACTTTGGTGAGAAGGTGGCAATGTTCCTTCGGCGTTTAGTCATGTCGGCCACATGACCATGGAGATGTCTTCAGATAGAGTGTGTGTGTGTGTGTGTGTGTGTGTGAGAGAGAGAGAGAGAGAGAGAGAGGGAGAGAGAGAGAGAGAGATGATTTCATAGATCACTTTAGAAAATTCTTTGGTTTTTTATAAATGATTATGTTCTTGTTCAAAAAATGTTTTGGGAATAAACAGATTAATGGGAAAGAACATTTCATGCATTCATAATAGCAAAATAAAAGAGGATGCTTCAAGGTTACAGGTATCTTCTTTTCTGTCAGTTATACAATGGTTTGAAGAATGTTCTGTCTTTCTCTATTTCAACAACTTTATTTATAAATCCGGACTATCGTCAGCAGCTTATTTAATTTCTCATTTTTACATAGTGTTGAACAAACTGACACATTTAATGAAATTTATGCCTATGAAAGTTATGAGATTGGTGTTTATAGTTTTTTTCCTCTTTTGCATTTGAAATATTTGCCTATGAAATAAAATATAGATACATTTTTATAAAGGACAAGAAGCAATGGGTGGAAACTAATCAAGGAGAAAGAAGCAATCTAGGAGAAATTCCCTGACAGTGAGAACAATTAATCAGTGGAACAACTTGCCTTCAGAAGTTGTGAATGCTCCAACACTGGAAGTCTTTAAGAAGATGATAACCATTTGTCTGAAATAGTATAGGGCAGGGGTCAGCAACCCATGGCTCTGGGGCCGCATGTGGCTCTTTCATCCCTCTGCTGTAGCTCCCTGTCACTGGTTGGCTCCATGATAGGGCTTTCAGTTAGGACAGGTAGAGGAAAAAGGATGCCGTGCCAGGAGGAGACTCTATGGTGGGGGAACCGGACTTCTGGTTGGCTCCAGAATTGAACAGGGGGCTTCCAGTTAGGACCTTTGTGACTCTTTGAGTGTTTAAGGTTGCCAACCCCTGGTGTAGAGTTTCCTGCCTAAGCAGGGCTTAGACTAGAAGACCTCCAAGGTCCCTTCCAACTTTGTTATTCTATTCTATTCTATTCTATTCTATTCTGTAGTATATAGTTGAAATTTGTGTGCTCATTTCACTACGGAGCAGCCTAAATGACTTTTTAAGTTAGCACCCAGTTTACATGACGTACCTTACACATTGCCTGATTTAACAATCGTGTGTTATAGGATGTTTAGGAGAAAATGCATGAAGTTGGTTTTGGGGATCGTCTTTAATTCTTCTCTCTTTTACCCTATAGATGGTATTCACAGTGTTACAGCGTATTGCACCTTAAGGGTTACCATCATCACTGATGACATGCTTACAAACAGCATCACGGTGCGGCTGGAAAACATGTCCCAAGAGAAGTTTCTCTCCCCTCTGCTGGCTCTCTTTGTGGAAGGCGTGGCTACTGTACTGTCAACAACCAAAGAGGGCATTTTTGTCTTCAACATTCAAAATGACACAGATGTTAGCGCCAATATCCTGAATGTGACATTTTCTGCCCTGCTTCCCGGTGGCATTCGAAACAAATTCTTCCCTTCTGAAGACCTTCAGGAGCAGATATACCTCAACCGGACGCTGCTCACGCTGATATCTACTCAACGAGTATTGCCTTTCGATGATAACATTTGCCTGCGGGAACCCTGCGAAAACTACATGAAATGTGTCTCCGTACTGAAGTTCGACAGCTCTGCACCCTTTATTAGTTCCAATACTGTACTTTTCCGGCCCATACACCCTATCAATGGTCTGAGGTGTCGCTGCCCCCCTGGGTTTACTGGTGACTATTGTGAGACGGAGATTGACCTCTGCTATTCTAACCCATGTGGGAACAATGGCCTTTGTCGAAGTCGAGAGGGAGGCTATACCTGTGAATGTTACGAAGACTACACTGGTAAGTTATTCCTTCGTACTGTCAAGTTCCAGGAAATAAAAACAGGAGACCAATGTTGGATCTAATCCTTGTTTATGTAACCGGTACTCACTGACCACTCACTGTGATTAAAATGGAAAAAAAAATGTTGGAGCTAAAGCTCCGTGCTCCCCACCACCTTATGAACCTCTCTCCTGGCCCCACCCAGGTTCCTTGTGTTAAATCCCTCCCCCACCACCCAGTTAGTTATTCCATCCAATTACTAAACCGCAGGCCATCAAAAAACATCATATCTGTCAGAGTATGAATATTCATAGACTGGAAGAGACCTGGTACAATGGGGACTGTTTGGAAACTGAAACAGTATTTGCAGGAGACAGCATGGAGCCTGGGTGTGGCTTAGTTCTGTACTATAGCTCTGAGTCTGTGCTAAGCAAAAAACTAGTCTGCTGCTGGGACTGAAACTGGAAACTGTTTTCTCCTCTTCCATGTACTCTACCACGTTGGAAGAACCAACCATTGGTATTGTATATTGCTTATGTGTTATTATGTATATAAAGAAAGGTTAATGAATCCTGCTGCCTCAGTTGCCTGTGTGTCCTTTCTAGATTTAATTGCTGCAACAAACTCTAGAATACCACACCCAGTCCTCATGATTACATTATCATGATCTGGGTGCTTGGTAACCGCTTCATATTTAGGACTGGTTGCCAAGTACTTTGTGATCCCCATCAAGAACCATGGTAGTAGAGTAGTTAGAATGCAATATTGCAGGCTAATTCTGCTGACTGCCAGCTGTTTGGCAGTTTGAGTCACTGGCTCAAGGTTGACTCAGCCTTCCATTCTTCCAAGGTCAGTAAAATTAGGACCCAGATTGTTGGGGGCAATATGCTGACTCTGTAACCTGCTTAGACAAAGCTGTAAAGCACTGTGAAGCAATATATAAGTCTAAGTGCTATTGGTATCTGATTGCCATTTGCAAGCTTCTCTGCCAACTTCCCCAGAAAGTCAGTGGGGAAGCCAGCAGGAAAGGCTGCAAGTATTGCCGCCTGCCAAAGGATTTCCACTCTCCTCCACGCATGAGGCAGGGTGGGAGTGGAAAACCTTTGTTGGATTGCAGAAACAAAGCTAAATCTTTGGCATCCCCAGTTCATCTTTCCAGTCCAGCACAGGAGTTCTACTCCCTTCTGTGTGTGGAAGTGAAGTAGGCTGAAGAGATAAGGCAGAGATTGTCCAGTCCAGCACAGGAGTTCCACTCCCTTCCATGGGCAAATCCCTACCTTATCTCTCCATCTCAGTACAGAAGTTCGCTTCTGAACACACAGGGGAGCTACCTGCCCTCCTTTGGCAGGCAGCTTTTTCACTCCCATCTGTATAACAATCCGTGCAGTTATTTAACGACTGCAACTTGGAGAGCCAAGATTGCATTCATTGAATGAAGTGAATCACGTGGGCATCTCACTCAAGAAGGCCATCATTCAACAACCCAGGACTCCAGGCCCTATTGTACTTACAAATTAAGGACTACCTGTCCTTTCCTACTAAATGGTTTATCTGAACCCAAAAACAGATTGACCTTTCCTGCTATTGAGTGTGGTCTTACCCCTTGTTGGTATTAATGTTGTAGGAGGAGGCCCATTATTTGCTGAATCCAACTTACATTATTTTTTGGGAGGGGGACAAGGCTGATTTAGACATGTTACCTTCAACAGTCAAGGAAACAGCACAGATTGTCCACCTTCCCTTAAATGCTGTCAGTTGGGGGAACTCTAGATATGTAGCTCTAACAGTCCATAATTGTCATTTTTGTCTTGTTGTTTGTCTTTGGAATTCCTATGCTTTACAGCTGCTTTTGTAGTTGCTTTATCTTCAGGGAGAGATTGAGAGCTTATTTCTAAATGTGAGTTATTTGAAGCTGGAAAAGATAACATGCTAATTGAAGGATAGTGCCAAAATAGTAATAGGGCACATTGTGTAATGAAAAGGCTGTGGCCTTGGAGATTGCTTTTCAGATGATCCCTGCAGATAGAAAAGTCTGGCTATGAACCATGCAAACCTACATGATTGTGGATGTGGGGTGAGTGATTCACCAAGGAAGCATAATCTTTGGAAACAGACCAATCTGATGGGCATCGCTCCAGAAATAGTTCACTGTGATTCAATACTTAAATCAGGATTGAGAATCTGAAAAACAGAATTCCATAGTCTAATAAGAGAGCAACACAGAATGCTGTCATTTGTTTCAGAAACATTATGCCTTAGTAAGCAGGTAACATATAGCACATTTTTGTATGAGCTGGTACATTGAGTTCGAACTGCAGTCCTTTAAAATCTGGAGTTTTATATCATTTTTTCATTTCATTTATTTCATTTGTATGCCGCCCTTTTCCCCGAAGGGGACTCAGGGCGGCTCACAAGTTGAGCAAGGGAAGGGGGATACAAACAGTTTAACACCAACACAAAACAATACATAATTTAAAAGCACAACAAACATACCATTCGAGATAGGGGCAACGGTTGTTTAGCCCCAGGCCTGTCGGAACAGCCAGGTTTTAAGGGCTATGCGGAAGGCCTGGGGGGTGGTGAGGGTGCGAATCTCCACGGGGAGTTCGTTCCAGAGGGTCGGGGCAGCCACAGAGAAGGCCCTCCTCCGGGTAGTCGCCAGTCGACACTGGTCGGCGGATGGAATTCGGAGGAGGCCTACTCTGTGGGATATAATCGGTCTGGTGGAGGTAATTGGCAGCAGGTGGTCTCTCAAGTACCCAGGACCAACACCATATATAGTGAGCTTTGGGACAGAACGTGGTGAAATTTGCTGTGATAGAGGTCAGCTTTGCAGGAACAGCATATAGACTGAAAGAATTTTGTGCAAAAGAAAGGGTTGATCGTAAGGAATAATAAAACCCTTTCAAAAAATGTGGTGGTGTTGATTTTGGATTTTGAGACAGAAATAAAGAAAGGTTTTTACCTGCTGATCTTTTCCATTTACTCCTGTTGCCATGACATTGTGAGAATTAATTTTTAGAAATTCTATATTAAGAGCTCTGCCTAAAGAATATAATAGATTACCCATGTGGATAAATAAAATACCAGTACAGGTACTCCTCAACATACAATAGTTCATTAAAGTGACTGAAGTTACAACGGTATTGAAAAAAGTGACATGACCATTTTTCACACAACTATTGCAACACCCTCATGATCATGTTCATCAGACTTCAGAAGCTTGGCAACAGTCGTATTAATGACGGTTGCAATGTCCTGCGGTCATGTGATCATCTTTTGCAACTTTCTGACAAGCAAAGTCAGTGGGAAGCCAGATTCACTTAACAACCGTATTATTAATTTAACTGTGATTCACTTAACAACTATGGCAAGAAAAGTATTAAAGTTGCAAAACTCACTTGACAAATCTTAATAATAATTTTCTTCTTCTTCTTCTCCTTCTCCTTCTCCTTCTCCTTCTTTGCCATATCCTTCATTACACGTTGGTGATTATGTTGGCAATCCTATTTTTGTCAACAGCTGTATGAAAAAGTGCTGCTGAGTTTTGGCCAAACCAGTCCCTTAGGTTTTAAAGCCATGATCTTCTTCTTCTGCCTGGACCTCATTTGCCTTCAATCTTTCCCTAGAGGATTAAGTGAAATATGCCGTATTTTTCTGGGTGTCGCATCACGTGTCCAAAATACTCTTAACTTTCACTTTTTAATGGCTTTGATGATTTCCCTTGGCTTTCCCAAGCGGCTTATCACCTCCTCATTTGTGATTTTGTCAACCCAGCTTATACATAACGTCCGTCTGTAAATCCACATTGCAAATGCTTCTAGTTTCTTCAAGTGTTTTTCTGTCAGAGACCAACTCTCAACTCCGTAGAGCAGGATAATGTTTCACTTAGCAACAGAAATTTTGGGCTCAATTGTGGTCGTACATCAAGGATTACCTGTACCCGAACATCCACATAATCTGAGATTTGGCCAAACCTAGTATATTCCTGTAACATTTAAATATGATGCGCAAAGGCCAAACATTGAGAATGTAAGAAATATGTAGTGATATCATATACCAGAGCCTTCCTATTCTTCTTTTTTTATGTTGCCATTGACTTAAAAGATTGACTTATCCGTGTTGAAATGGTAATACACCAAAGAATGCAGCATTTTTTTTGGAAGATCTAAAATTTCACTTTATCCTTTTAAGAAATGTACTTGACAAATAATTGAAAAGTAAAAATACTTTTAAAAGAGAAATAAAGATTTCCAGGTCTTTGCTACGATTATAAAGGAAATATATATTTTTTTATCTCTGAACATTTTGAGTTTCTCTAGAACACAGTTGTCTCCCAGTAAAAAGCCTTCTTTTCTCACTTGTTCCTATTTTCGCTAATGGCCTGAAGCTTTTCATTGTTGGATGTAATTTATACATGATGAAAGTTTCTCAGTCTTCAGGATTCTTCTGTTTCAAGAAGTAAGGTACACAGAGCTTTTACAAGGCTATTTCTGAAATGGAAATACTCCCTAATTATAATTATCGGGAACAACTGCACTTCCTATGATACAAGGAGGTGAGTGATAAGGACACATAATATTTGTGGGTTTAAAACAGATCTGGGACAACATTTTTTCAGGCCTTTAGGCACCATCTATCTATGTGCTAAGAGGAAACAGAGGCAAATTTCCAGAAGGATGTTTTTTTCTGTCTCTTTTAAGTAGAAAGTAAGGCCTAAATTTCTTTAGTTTTGGCTTAATGTGTTCCATGAAAATACTATATGTGCCTTGCTGCATTATGCCCATGAAGCATTTAAAATTGTGACCCTTTGCTTAGATTTTTCTGAGTTCAAGTTAGAATTGTAAAACTACCCATTAAAACATTTTTCTCAGTCAAAGATGGTCTTTGAAACATGTGCTGGGGCAATGTGTTATAAAAAGTACACTTAGAGCTGTGACACTTTATTTAATTCCATTAACAATTTCTTTATTTAAAAGATTTGTATGGCACCCATCTTAAAACACAACTCTGTTGGCTCACCGCAACAATAAAACCTGAACTATAAAACACATAAAAGCATAAATCTGTAGAACACAATCAAAACCTAATGGCTCAGTCCTCCCCTTGCAATGTCCCAACAATCGACCTGAAACATCCTTTTTGTACCCCAGTGCCTGGGTAAAAAGCCAGATCTTGATGGTCTTCTGCAAGGCAAAGGGGCGAGAGCTGTTGTATCACTGGGGAGGGCGGAAGGTATTCCATAAATTGTGGCAGTCACAGACAAGGCACGCTTCCGAGTTCTCCCTAAATGGCAAAGTTTTGGGGAAGGGACATGGAGTGTGCTTATCCTATCCAAAGTGATAGGATGAGAAGATGCTCTCAGGGAAGAGGTGGTCCCACAAATAATCTGATCCTCTGCCATGTAGGTCTTTAAAGACCATGATTGATATGTTGAATTGCACTTGGAAACTAGAAGTTTGCACAACAGAGTTGTAACCTGTGCAAAGCTACCAGTTGCAGGATCCAATCTGGGTCAGTCACCGGGACCAGAGGTTTTGTCTTCTGAGCTTTGAGACTCGGTCTGGAGCCCATCTTCTGGGAATTTCTCTCTAGCAGCTGCTAGAGATTGGATCCTGCAACATTATCCTACAACATCTACATTCTCCTTCATTTGTGAAAGTTCTCAGATTGTGCATTCTGCTACATTCTGGATCAGTTGTAGTTGCTACAACTGGTCTTCAAGGGCAGCCTTATGTTAAGCTCATAGCAATAATCCCATAGGAAGCGACTAAGCCATGGTGGTGAACCTATGGCATGCCAGAAGTGGCATGCAGAGCCAACTCTCAGGGCATGCAAGCCATTGCCCGTTGTTCTTCTGGGTTCTGGCACACTGGCCAGCTGGTCTTTGGGTTTCTGGCATCCATGCACATGCAAAGATAAGCTGGAAGGTGCGCATGTGCACGCCAGAAACTGGAAGACCATCTTCTCAGTGTGTGCATGCGCACGGGAAGCTGCTCTTCCGGTTTCCTCATGCACATGCACAACGGCCAACTGGTCTTTGGGATTCTGGCATGCATGTGGGTGCGAAGACCAGCTGGCTGGTGTGCATGCGCACTGGGAGACTGCTCTTCCAGCTTCCTCACGCTCATGCGCACCAACCAGCTGGTCTTCATGCACACATGTGCGCCAGAAACTGGAAGACCAGGTGGCCGGTGCCCATGCACTTGGCGGAAACTGGAAGAGCAGCTGCCTGGCACATAATGCACACCGGGTGGCTGCTCTTCCAGATTCTGCAATGTATGCGCGAGCTCCCATTTCAGCACTTGGTGCCAAAAAGGTTTGCCAACACTGGACTAAGGCATGAGTAACCATAACCAAGGAGTCCTGGTACAAGAAATGGCACAGTTGCCGTCCAAGAAGAACCTGTGCAAAGGCATCTCTCAGACGGACACACCGTCCAGGACTGTCACCAACTCATTGAGGGGGAGATTTGATTTCAATTAATTAGAGTTAATATGCATATATTCTCCCAGTCATGTGTTTAATCCTTCTTTATCAGGTTAAAAATTGCTTGATAATAGTACTTGGAAGGTTTCTGGAGCAAACCTACAGTTTTTAGATCTGGAAAGTTCATCCACTATTTCTCTTCTCTCCCCTTTTACACGTAATCCTCAACTTACGGCCACAATTGAGCCCAGCATTTCCATTGCTAAGCAAGGCAGTTGTTAAGTGAGCTTTGCCCCATTTTACAATCTTTCTTTCCACAGTTGTTAAGTGAATCATTGCAGTTGTTCAGGTGACAACATGGTTGTTCAGTGTCCCCCCTTGACATTGATTTTCAGAAGGTTGCAAACGGGGAACACATGGCCCTGGGACACTGCAACCGTCATGAATGTGAGTCCGTTGCCAAGAGTCCAAATGTTGATCAGATGACCATGGGGATGCTGTCGTAGGTCTGGAAAACGGTCACAAGTCACTTTTCCCAGTGCGGTTGTAACTTTGAACAGTCACTAAACGAACTGTTGTAAGTCAAGGACTACTTATTTTTTATACCATATTCTTTGGTAAGAATAGCAAATGGGTTGAGGAAAGACATGGTGGAACTTGTATATTTCAATTACTCATTGCAAGCAAGGCATTTTTAGTATTTGTTACAGTTGTTTTCATTGGGGGAAGACCTGTCAACATTTGGAAGGAAGAAAAAAAGGTTATTGATGAATTTGATTGCATAAAAATAACATGTGACATACAATATATAACCTGTCTTCCCTGAGGAAGCGCTTTCCATATAAATTTAGTCAACTCCCATGATCTCATAGCCATATTGGCTGATAGACAATAGGAGCTGAAGCCATCACATTGAAGAAAGCAGATTAGGAATATAGAATAACAGAGTTAGAAGGGACCTTGGAGGTTTTCTAGTCCAACCCCCTGCCTAGGCAGGAAACCCTACACCACTTCAGACAAATGGTTATCCAACATCTTCTTAAAAACTTCCAGTGTTAGAGCATTCACAACTTCTGGAGGCAAGTTGTTCCATTGATTAATTGTTCTAGCTGTCAGGAAATTTCTCCTCAGTTCTAAGTTGCTTCTCTCCTTGATTAGTTTCCACCCATTGCTTCTTGTCCTGCCTTCAGGTGCTTTGGAGAATAGTTTGACTCCCTCTTCTTTGTGGCAGCCCCTGAGATAGGGAAGATGGTTGTTAAACACTGCTGTAGAAGTCAACTAGATTCTTGAGCCAGGTGCTCTCTATAATCTTAGAATTGTTGTGAGAATACACTAGAAAAGAACAAGGTGTACTGCCTCAACCTCTGAAAAAGAGGCAGGTTTTAAATAAATGAGTAATATTTCTAATGAGTAAAATAAATCATTTTTATTTGGAAGCCAAAATGTCACAGTAACTGAAAAATTAATATTTAGTTTATAAAATAAACTAAACAGTATTTGATTACTGTTTTCTTTGTCAAAATGGTTTCCTCATTACTCATTCTGTCAAGATATTATTAAGTGAGAGTCTGTATCAGAGGTGGGTTGCTCCCAGTTCGGACCAGTTCGGGAGAACCAGTAGTGGCAATTGGACATGGGTCGTGAACCGGTAGTGATGGCTGGCTGGCCACGCCCCTGAACCGGCTCACTTCGACACTCGCCCTGCCTCATCTTCGGCACCTGCATCCTACTTGCCTACACACATGTAAGTAGCATGGGCTCCTCGAGGAGCCTTGAGGCTTCGCAACCATCACCTCCTAAGTGGGATCGAGCCTCCTTGATCCACGGAAGCAGGAGGCACAGTTTCGTTTGCTGCTTGCGAGCTCTGTGGAGGGGGGGGGGCAAACAGTCAAGCGAGCATGCCAGGATCTGTCTCTAATCTGCAGTTTACTTGTGAGCAAGTTTACTCATGAGCATGGTGCTTGGCAGCTGGCAGATTGCTGGCTTGCTCTCTCATCTGCTGTGTTCCCCCCCCCCCCCCCGTGGAGCTCACAGGCAGCGAACAAACCCACGCACTCTTAACACCTTCTCGCTCTCCTGCGTTCAGCTCGGCACGGCTCAAGTTGCTGCTTTTTTTTGCCTTTTTTAAAAAAAAAAGTCTTTACAGCATATTTTATTTCCCATCTCCAATCTGAAACCTAAATTTGCCAAGCCACGCCCACAAAATAAGCCACACCCACAGAACGAGCAGTAAAAAAATTGAAACCCATCCCTGGTCTGTATCTATGTGTCTGTGTGCACAAACATATGTGTACACACAAAGAGAGACATTATGAAATGCTGCTATTAAAAAAAAACACCACATTTTTCCTTTGGTCTCGGCTGTTGAATCTTGAGCTGTCTCACTGCTTATATTTGTCTACTATGGTCTTTGGAGGGCACCATCAGTTGACCTATTCCCAAGAGCCCCAGGGGCCATGCCATCATCCCAATATCTTCTGCACCCTCCCACCCCCCCAACCTTGCATCTGGGTTGTTGGTTTTTTCGCCTGCAGAAATATTTTCAGAGATCAAAGTCTTGGACTGTCTTTTGAAATCTAGTCCAGGGACTCGGTATTCTTGCTTGCTCTTTTTTTTAATTAGTTTTCAGGTGGTTTGACAGGATTTCTGATGTTACAAAAGCCGTTTAAAGTGCTGGAATTAAGGAAGCTTTGTGTGTGAAAGCGATACACCTCATGTCAATATAATCACCATATTTTCCAATCTTCACCCACAGACGGATTTTAGCGTTTCGGCTTGGTAACATGCTGTCATAGCGGGCAGGAAATAGCCATTGCTGTTGAGAACATAATCATGCATTTATGATTATGTTCTAGGATAGGGAAAAAATTGTTGTTGTTAGTTGCGAAGGTGTGTCCGACCCATCACGACCCCATGGACAAGGTTCCTCCAACCTTCCTGTCTTCTACGGTCCTCTGGAGTCCATTTAAGCTCATCCCTACTGCTTCAGTGACTCTATCCAGCCACCTCATTCTCTGCCGTCCCTTTCTTCTTTTGCCCTCAATCTTTCCCAGCATGAGGCTCTTCTCCAGTGAGTCCTTCCTTCTTATTAGGTGGACAAAGTATTTGAGTTTCATCTTCAGGATCTGGCCTTCTAAAGAGCAATTAGGGTTGATCTCCTCTAGGACTGACCGGTTTGATGCCTTGCGGTCCAAGGGACTCCCAGGAGTCTTCTCCAGCACCATAGTTCAAAGGCCTCCATTCTTTGGCACTCAACCTTTCTTATGGTCCAACTTTCTCAGCCATACATTGCAACTCGGAAAACCATAGCCTTGGCAGTGATGTCTCTGCTTTTTAGTATGCAACAGATAGGAAAATCAAGACTTGTGGGGGTAAACATGAACCAAGGATTATATTTTCAGAATGCAATGCGATCCAGATGGAAGAAGAAAAAGGGTGATTCCGTCTCATTCAAAACAAGAACATTGCTAAAGTAATCTTACTAACTGAAGGATCACTGTAAAACTTTGAAGCCCAGTTTATTTGTTCATTTCAGTCTTTTCAGATTGCCTTTTAAATGAACTCCTGTAGATCAGTGGTCTCCAACCTTGGGAACTTTAAGACCTGTGGACTTCAATTCTCAGAGTTCCTCAGCCAGCTTTGCTGGCTGAAGAACTCTGGGAGTTGAAGTCCACAAGTCTTAAAGTTCCCAAGGTTGGAGACCACTGCTGTAGATGACTCCAAAGAACATTTTATTATCAAATATTGCATTCCATAAAACCCCAAGAAGAAGAATATAACCGTATTATGGTAGCAATCCCATAGATATCTTCATCTACTTTGGTTATCAATAGTGATTCAACAGCAATTTGAATGGGAAAAGCACTGTGACATAATGGCTGCTTACACTCTTATACCCATCTGTTTCTCAGCGGCAAAAAATACCCTTACACCTAATGTTTAAACAAAAAAAAAAAGGTCTAAAGAAATGAATAATGTCCCTATTAAATAGTTAAACTTGGAGTTAATAAGTTAGCAGTAATCTGTGTTGCAATGCTGATTTTGTCAAAATGCACTTTCCCACTTGGGTGAGTAGTAAACAGTAAGTCAGCAAGTTAGATTTCTTTGCAGTTAAATTTTTTCCTGCTTTTTAAAAGTAATTTGTCTTATTAGAGGCCAGGTGTTGGTACAGGTCTGTTTGCCTAACTTTGAGATAGGTCTGAAAAGAAAATTAACAAATAAAGAGAATTTTTCAAACACTGAAGAGCCATTCCTCCCCCAGTCTCATTTTTCTCGATGCATTCCTTAAAGAATACTTCTATGAAGTAGGGAAGCAGTGCAGGCTATGAGTGCTCTTCTTTATATGATGAAGAGAATTGTTACGTAAGACAAGATTTGTTTAAAGTAGCATGTGTGCTTTAGCAGTAGTTAAGACTTTGCGCATTCGAACAGAAAAATACACTACTTGTAGGTGAATGTCAAGATAATTAGAATTCTGGAGAGCACTTGATGGGTACAGGTAGTCCTCAGCTTTCAACAGTTCATTTAGTGTCTGTTCAAAGTTACAACGGGACTGAAAAACGTGACTGGTGACTGTTTTTCACAGTTACAAGCATCTCCATGGTCATGTGATCAAAATTCAGATGCTTGGCAACTGGCTCATATTTATGAGCGTTTCTGTGCCCCAGGGTCATGCAATCACATTTTGCGACCTTCTGACAAAGTCAATGGGGAAGCCAGTTTCACTTAACAACCGGGTTACTGACTTACCAGCTGCAGTGAGTCACTTAACAATTGAATCAAGAAAGGGGCATAACTCACTTAGCAAATGTCTCACTTAGCAACAGAAATTTTGGGCTCAATTGTGTTCGTAAATCAAGGACTGCCTGTATTATAGGAGATACAGTGTCACTTATTATAAATGAACATTATTATGATTCATATTATTATGACCAATTCTGTTTTAACTGGCATCATTCAGTGACTGCAATTAAACTCGTGCTACTTCTATTCTCTTTCTTAAAATAATAGTTAATTGAAAGTTTTAACAATAATAAGAACTAATACAAACTAAATTAGTAAAAAAAAGAAGAGGAAAAGGGAGAGGGAAATGCAGAAAGAAAAGAAGTACAAAAAAGAAAGAAGGAAAAATGATATAAAGAAAGATACAATGAAATGACTTCCTATCTTCACAGCATTTATAAATGCAATTGTATTTTAATCTCTGTCTAAAGTTATATCATGACTTTTCTTTCTATAAACCATCCAGTTTAATCATTGCTAAGCTAAGAATCTCTCTCTCTCTCTCTCTCTCTCTCTCTCTCTCTCTCTCTCTCTCTGTCTCCCTCTCCCTCTCCCTCTCCCTCTCCCTCTCCCTCTCCCTCCCTCCCTCCCTCCCTCCCTTCCTCTCCCCCTCTGTCCCAATGTTGTTCTTTTGGGGAAAATAGGATGGAATATATTTGCCCCCTTGAGTTATTTTTACCTTTACCTTAATAAAGGCAAGATTTTTTAAATCTAGTAAATAAGTAAATTTGCTATCAGAAGCAGAGATTACAGATTACAGAGTGGCAACCACTGTCCCATTTAAGGAGCAAGTCCATCTCTGTACAGCAGCCAATCAAAGCACAGGAATTCATCTAGCCAAATCAGACAGGCGTTTTTGATCCTGTACAAGTTGGAATTCACTGCTTTCAACTTGGAACAGGAAAATATGGGCATAGATCACATTTATAGTGGGCTGAAGATGGGAAAGCAATGTCATCCACATTCACCTTCCAGAAAGAAGGGGTGACCTACATCCAGATGGGGCGGCAATGAGATATGCTTTTAAGCTTCCCAAGGAAGTTTTGTTGACTCTGCTACAGTATTCTGTAGTCTTTGGAGCTGAACTTAAAAGTCTAGGACCTATGGCACGCATGCCAGAAGTGGCACGTGAAGCCATCTCTCCAGGCATGCGAGCTGTTGCCTGTTGCTTTTTCAGGTTCCAGCGCGCCAGCCAGCTGGTCTTCACATGTGCGGGAGCGCCGGAAACTGGAAGACCATCCTCCCGGTAGGCATGCGTGCCCCAGGAAGATGATCTTCTGTTTTCTGGCGTGCACATGTGCACTGCCCATCTGATCTTCGGGCGTGCATGCATGCATGCATGCCAGAAATGGGAAGACTAAGTGGCCAGTGCACATGCACACACCGGAAACTGGAAGATCATCATCCCAGTGCATGCATGCGTGCCAGACGGCTGCTCCTTCGGTTTCCGGCATGTGCACACTCCCGTTTGACACCAAGTGCTGAAAAGGTTCATCAACATTGGTCTAGGAAAAATCAGATTTTTTTTTCTTAGTAATTGTTAGCATTATTTACAGTAAACTTCCAGGATATTCTAGAAACAGTCAAAGTGGTCCCTATATAGGTCATTCTCATGCTGTCTTCAAGTAAAGGAGCTTCTTGTGACTAATTGCTCACAAAGAAGACTATTTATTGATACAATGGTGCATCAAACAATTCTGCATAATTTGGCCATTTGTTGCTCTGTTATTCGTTGCAATGTTATGTCTGTAAGCAATATATTGCAAACTGAAGGCTTATGAAGTGATGTAACCATACTAAAAATGGGTATTTTGTACACAGCCATATCTGTAGTTTGACTTGTTTCCTGTTTTATATCAAATGAATTTTGGGAATTCAGGAGGTTGGAAACTATATTAGCAGTACTTCAATGAGGCAGATTTTCTAGATGAATTATAAACTCTGGGTATGTTTTATTGTTTTAAGCTACCCAGAAGCTAGATTTCTCTTAGCTGTTTATTCTTGCCTGCACATTCTTCTTTTCACTATGACCTTGAACAGATGGGGAGTTTCCACCTCCCACCTTTCAGAACAGAAGTGCAAAAAGGAATAAAAGTTCACTGTCTCCACCAGGTTCCCTTTGTAGATCAAACTTTGTAGTTTCCCAATAATTTTAGAGGGAAAAAAATCTGTATTTTGAAGTACACTTTCAGCAAAATGTTTGTATTGGAGTACAGAGTAATTTATCTGCTTCCAGACCTGGTAACCAAGGGAGATTTGAATGAGGCATTGCTGAAAAGGAAAGGTAACCACTGGTGGGATATATATATTTTTTACTTTGTCTTGAACAGTGGTAGATCTTCCTCCTGTCGCTAATTTTCTTTATCTCTGCTTCTTTTTTTTATTTTGTTTCTTTTGATAATCTGGTAAATTACTATGGCTAGAACTGCAGTACCAGCTCACTTCAGGATAAATGTTTAGTTATCCTTGGAAAATATTTTTTATTATTGTTCAATGACCGAACCTATTTACCCAGAGACATTCTACAGCGATCAGAATGAATTATCCCTTAGTACAGTGCCTTCCCCCCAACCTTTTGGCCATCAAGAACCGGTTCCATGGAGAGAGGCTTTTCCGCGGACCAGAGGGGCTGTGATTTTTCATGCTGCTTGCATCCCGTGGGTGGGGCTTCTCTTGTTTGCGTGGCCCGGTTTCTGGCATGCCGCGGCCTAGTGGTGGTGTAGACTGGGGGTTGGAGACCCATGTCTTAGTAAATAACGTAGTATTTATTCATTGATTTCACGCATTTATGTCCTACTTTTTATCTAGGAGCTCAAGATAACTTACACGGGGGGGGGGGGGATTTTGTATTTATAACAGTGACTGTCGGATATTGACTGGATCAGTGGTGAAATTTAAATTTGTTTACTACCGGTTCTGCGAGTGTGGCTTGGTGGGCGTCACAGGGGGAGGATACTGCAAAATCTCCATTCCCACCCCACTCTGGGGTCAGCTAGTGGTGGCATTTGCCAGTTCTCCAGACTACTCAAAATTTCCGCCACCAGTTTTCCAGAACCTGTCGGAACCTGCTGGATTTCACCCCTGGATTGGATTTAGAGAAAGTGACAGGCAGTGTGTTTGCACAATCTCTGCCCCGTAGTCTTGACTACTACACCATGACAATGTATTGAGATACTCTGACTCAGAAAACTATATTAAAAGTGTCCTATATGAACAGAGAATCACTTCAAATATACTACATAGTCTCCAAAATTATATTTGCTTCCTTTTCTTGAAAGCACGCCAGGTTTATTTGTACTCTGAGTTGAGAATAAGCTAATAGTCTTTCATTTGCACATTGTTCACAACTAGAAACAATAGGGTGCTTATTTGCATTAGTTATTTGGAGATGAACATGACTGCAAGCTGCCAAAGGCTAAACAACGTGTATCAACATACTGCATTCCTGGTTGGAAGCACACTCATTTTGTACTTCTGAGAGGTACGGAAGGGTGTGTGCAAATAATTGAGTTACAGTAGGTTTAGTGAGGCTTGGATTTTCTATTATAGCTTCTGGCTAAACTGTTAGTCCCTCTTCCTCACTTTTCAGATTCATCTGATGCTCTATCCATTTCTTTAGACTTTAGATCACAAGAATTAATAACCCTGAATTTACATACTTACACTTATAATACATGAATAGATGAAAGAAGAATCCACAAATAATAAGGAAATAAATAAATAACAAATTTTGTAATGCTTTTTTTTTAGTTCATAGATGAATCCTGAACAAGCTTTTTAGACATAGACAATGATTTTGAGAATGTATTTGTAATTTTTGCAGATTCTTTCATGAACATATGTGTTCTAAAATCTCCTAACGCTAAGAATGCTTTTTCACTCCTTTATTTTTTTTTCTAGTATAAATAACAAAAAGAAAATCATAGGGGCTTATTCTGCTCTGTGGTACCTAATGAGGAAAATAAGAAGGAAAAGAAAACGGAAATTTTTGTCTACCTTTGTTATTAAAAGAAGCTTGACTACAAGGATTTAGAAATTATTGTTTTCATTTTAATTCACTACTATTCACCATGAACTTTCTGTATTAACCACAAATATGGTTGGACTTAACTGTGATCTGGTTCAAAAGAAAATAACTCCACAGCCCATGGCTTGAAGTGAGCTTTTTTTCAAAAAAGCCATAAAGATTAATTACAAGTTGTCATGTCAGGATCAGTCAAAAAGTAAACAAAAGATTCCATTCCTCACAACCACACTGGGAAAGAACAAAACTTAAGAAATTATTAACTATAGTTTATTGTGATATCTGAACCAGCCATTAAGGTTACCAATCCCCTTTAAACCGCGAGCTGTTTTAAAAACGGTGAGGTAAGCAGGAGCTTACTGAATTGAAATGTAAATGTAGCTGGATTCTGAAAATTCAGAGGCAAGCATTTGCTTTAATTAAGGGAATTTATGTGAACTATCAAATGTGAACTGTCTTCTTTGACTGACTGTTCTATTGCTGACAGTCATTGTTACATTATTCTATTGTTTTGCAGAGAGAGAGAGAGAGAGAGAGAAAGAGAATTTTTCAGTTCTGCCTCTTGTTTGAGGCAAGATAAATGTCCCTTCTCCAAACTTGGCTCATATTTCAGTATTTGCAAAGGGTAATCTTTAACATCCTAAGCGCTTTCACTAGCTTATCTATGTGCAACTCCAGAGTTTCACTCCTGCACCAGTGGCATACCATCAAGGTGACACATTCTTTCCAGAGGCGTCATTTGCAAGCCATACTGTCTTATCTGATAATTGGGAAAAAAATAATGCCTTCTGGTATACATGCTTTAGGGTTAGTTCATTGAAGACATCTTTGATAAATTTATTTTAGCTTTACTTATAATTTACTTACGTGTTTTACTTGTCTTCCCAGTAAGGCCCAAATTTGTGTGACCCCTTTCAGTACTGGAAAAACAATCAAATTATTAACGGTATTAATGTAGAATCAAGAACTTGGTGGGATCTTAAGGGTGACAAATAGGAACCGTGAAGCCGAATCCACAAGACTTAATTGTATTGCTGAAATAGTTTAATACTCCTCCTCTCCACCCCATCCCCCCCGGTGGATTTCTTTAGTAATACTGATGCTGATACTGATTCTTTAGATTCTTTCTTTAGAAATACTGATTCATTCATGGCTTCATCGTAGTATAAGCATTTAATTCAAGACCATAGATCGTTATGTGAACTTTTGTGAATTGTAGCCAATTTACATATTTGTGGATCCAGAGATTATCATGACATTGTTATCATGAGATAACAAGTCTAGCCCCCACCATCAAGGAACCCACATGCTATTGAGTCCCTTAGACCAGTGGTCCCCAACCTTTTTATCGCCGCGGACCAGTCAGCCTTTGATAATTTTACTGTGGCCTGCTGAGCGCGTCGATGACCAGCGCTAGTAGCGTAGCCTTGCACAGGCGCAGTTCAGTATGGCTAGCGTAGATAGCGTAGCACAAACTGCGCCTACGCAAGGCTACGCTACTAGCGCTGTCTACGCTAGCCCTACGTAGCTGCGCAGGCGCTCTTAGGTTTTTTTCAGGAATCGGCCAGCGCTGAAGCGCTGAAAAGGAATGAGAAGGGCAGCGCTGGACACAGGTGATCATGGCCCCCGGCCGCTGCGCAGCCCGGTGCCAGGTACTCCACGGCCCGGCACCGGTCCGCGGACCGGGGGTTGGGGATCACTGCCTTAGACTTTTCACAGTTCAGTATAGTCTCCAGCCAATTTAGTGTTCAACCAACCACTTCATCCCAATTATATTGTTTGCAAACAATGAGCAAAAGTTCTCAAGATAGCTCACTAAATTGGAGGTAAAGCTTAAGGATAATTATTGTGTAAATGCACCCTCAGCAAAATAAAGTCTGCTTCTTGTTTAACATTAGCTCCTTTTTCATTTATTAAAAATAAATAAATAGTATCGTTCATTGGATTCATATACTAATATGCAGATTGATGACAGTTCAAGTCAAGAAAGAATAGTCAGGCAAATGTAGACTTATGTTGCTAAATTACAAGATGTATTTTTGACTAGTGAAATTTTGCAAACTCACAAATGATTATTTGCAATTTTTATTAGAGGAAGTATGGCCTTTCACCGAACGGCTAAGGCTTTTAGATAACCAAGGTTTGTATCAAATGTGACAGCACTTATTGTTGTTTTTGTTTTTTGTGGCTTTGAGTCAGTAGTAACTCCTGGCAACTGCCTGGACATATATCTGCAGTTTTCTTGGCAAGATTTCAGAAGTGATTTGCCATTGCCTTCTTCCTACAGTAAGTTGAAAGGAAGTGACTGGTCCAAAGTTACCCAGCTAGCTTTGTGCCTAAGATGAGACTTGAGCTCACTTCTTGGTTCCTAGCCTGATGCCTTAACCACTACATCAAAACTGGTTCTCTTCTAGTATTGTTATAATGCATTGTACTCTCTCTGTATTTTGAATATACCTAGAGCAGAGATGGCTAACCTTTTCCAGTCTGAGTGCCCAAAGCACGCGCATGCACAAGCATGCCCAACCCCCCAAAATGCAATGTTTCCCCCGTGCATGTGTCCCTCCCCCTGTGCATATGCATATTACCCCTGACACATGTTCCCCCCTGCGCATGCGCACATGACCCCGTGCATGCGTGGTACAGACTCGAAGACCAGCTGGCCAGCGGGAGACGCGTGCACATGCACGGCTAAGCTGAAATGGGCCGATGGCTCATGTGCCATCAGAGAGGGCGCTGTATGCCACTTCTGGCACGTGTGCCATAGGTTCGCCAACAAGGACCTAGAGTTTTGGGCTTGGAGCCATTTATAAACCTCCTGGCTATGAGCTACAACCCACTTAGGAGGCAAACAAAAGACTTAAAACTGATTAAATCAGTTAGATCAGGGATCCCCAACCCCCAATCCATGGGCTGGCACTGGTCTGCGGCATTCCAGAAACCAGGCCATGCAAGTAGGCGAAGGCTCATCCACGGGATGCAGGCAGCTCACGAAACAATGCGCCCTCCAGTTCGCTGAAAAACATCTCCCCGTGGAACTGGTCCCTGGTGCTCAAAATGTTGATGACCGTTGTGTTAGATCACTTAGATAGAAAGACTCAACGTGGAACTAAGATGAAAATGTCCTGACAGTGAGAACAACTAACCCAATGGAACAGCTTTCCTCCTGGAATTGTGGATGCTTCATTGTTGGAGGTTTTCAAGAAAAGATTGTACAAGGTTTTGTCTGAGCATGGGGTTGGCCTAGAAGATTTCTAAGATCCCTTCAAGCCCCGTGATTCTACGTTCTGTGTCTTAATTTCATGCTGCAGCTGTCATGGGATTCTAATCAACTAATTAGATCAGAGTGCTGAACTTTTTAATTTAGAGATGGCACTTTTTAGGGACATGCAGGCTGTGGTCAAAAAAAGGCAGCTTTTATAGGCAATCTCTGTGCTCTGCTGGGTAGGAGACAAAAAGTGGCTTAGGCACAGGATAACACAAATTAGGTTCGGACATTAGTCACAAAGTTACTTTTTCATCACTGCAAACAATTGCTGTCCAAGTTGTCACTAAATGAGGAATAATGGTATCTTTTTACTATAATCGTATGATTTTATAATTATTTGTAATAGTTTAAAGTGTCATTATTTCAACAATACATGGTATTTGTAATTTTGATTTTGTTCGTAATATTACAGTTATGCTTTAAGTTTGGTATTCATTTTGACTTCTAAACTAACTTAATTGGATAGTGACATGACTGGAATGGTGTGATATAGCAATAGTAATAGCACTTAGACTTATATACCAGTTTACAATGCTTTACAGCCTTCTCTAAGCAGTTTACAGTCAACCTATTGCCCCCAACAATCTGGGTCCTCATTTTACCCACCTTAGAAAGATGGAAGGGTGAGTCAACCTTGAGCTGGTGAGACTCAAACTGTCGAACTGCTGGCAACAGGCAGTCAGCAGAAATAGCCTGCAGTACTACATTCTAACCACTGCACCACTATGGCTCTTATAAAGTCAATAGTGGTGATGACAGCTATAATAATAATTACAAACAATACAAAGCTGCATTTGTTAAATTCAGATGAATTTATATATTCATTTCTCAAATCATATGTATTTTTATATACTTTTCACTCCCCCTATTTATGTGCGTGTGTGTGTGTGGTCCTGTTCATGTTCTGTTGTTTGTTGTCAGTTGCCTTTTATAAGACCTGGAACACATTTCTTCAGAAGCCTGGGTTTTCTCAGTAGACAAGCACCTACAATTTAAGCATGACAACTCTTTACTTAGCCCTTGAATTTAGCTTTAGCTGTCCTCATTGATTCAGAAGATTGGGCAAAAACAAGCTTGAGAGACTTACCGTGATGACTAGATACCAGTTATATTAGCTCTGATTAGATAGCATAAATAAGGCTGTTCTTGAAAGATGTGTAGAAAATCCTTTTGTCATTAAAGGGTTTTAATTATAGTTTTAGGGACACGATGACTCAGTGGCTTAGACACTGAGCTTGTCGATCAGAAGGTCGGCAGTTCAGCGGTTTAAATCCCTAGCGCTGTGTAACAGAGTGAGCTCCCATTACTTGTTCCAGCTTTTGCTAACCTAGCAGTTTGAAAGCCTGTAAAAATGCAAGTAGAAAAAAAATAGGTGGGAAGATTTCGTGTACCTCATACCGGCTACATGACCACGGAGACGTCTTTGGACAGTGCTGGCTCTTCGGCTTTGAAACGGAGATGAGCACCGCCCCCTAGAGTCGGGAACAACTAGCACATATGTGCGAGGGGAACCTCTATCTTTACCTTTAATGATAGTTTTATAAAACTGTTGACTGTTTGGGGATGGAGGAAATCAATGAAATATAATTTACATGTTTCTTTTTTGCTTCCTTATTGCCATAGGAAGTATTTTTTCTTCAATTGCCTTCTTAAAAATGAAATATTTTGAAGAAAGTGACATAGTGATGTCTCCTAGCGTGGACAAAAGGCTGATTGAAGAATAAAGACATAGTTCCCCCCCCCCAGCTGATCCATAAAGGCCAGGATTGCCAACATTCTTTTATGGAATTAGACATAAACATTTAGCTAACATCTACTGATAGCGTCTGTTTTAGTCCAGCCAAGATTATATTATGTGTCAATTTGATTTTGAATCATTAGCTGTTTTGGAGGTACAGAATTGTTTTTTTTTCTCATAACTGGTGGGCATTTCTATTTCTACTTTTTAGGAGAATATTGTGAAGTGAATGCTCGCTCGGGACGCTGTGCGCCTGGAGTTTGCAAGAATGGGGGGACATGTATTAACCTGCTCATAGGAGGCTTCAAATGCGAATGCCCTTCTGGTGAATACGAGAGGCCTTATTGTGAGATGACCACAAGAAGTTTCCCCCCAGAGTCATTTGTCACCTTCAAAGGATTGAGGCAGCGCTTCCATTTCACTATCTCTCTCATGTAAGTATCAGTCCTTCCAATGTTGTATGAAAAATTTGCAGTCATTGTTGTATTGACCTCAAAACTCAATGTACGCATCTTAAAACTCATTGTTTTTGCAGTGTCTACCTAATAAAAAGGTTACATTTTAAAAGCGGGGGGAATTTCAGGCCTTGGAAGAAGAAGAAAATTGAATTGAATTGAATTGAATGTATTATATTTCTATGCCGCCCTTTTTCCCCGAAGGGGACTCAGGGCGGCTCACAACTCAAGTCAAGGGGGGGGGTTACAAATAAGGAATAAAAAGACGAACAAGACAATACCATAATTTAAAAGCACACAGCAACCATACCATTCGAGGGGGGACAAAAGCTCAATTAGCCCCAGGCCTGTTGGAACAGCCAGGTTTTAAGGGCTTTGCGGAAGGCCTGGAGGGTGGTGAGGGTTCGAATCTCCACGGGGAGCTTGTTCCAAAGGGCTGGAGCAGCCACAGAGAAGGCTCTCCTCCGGGTGGTCGCCAGTTGGCATTGGCTAGCGGATGGAATTCGGAGGAGGCCTAATCTGTGGGATCTAATCGGTCTATTGGAGGTAATTGGCAGCAGGTGGTCTCTCAAGTACCCAGGTCCAATACCATGAAGGGCTTTATGGCAAAGTGCAAACCACTTCTGAAGATCCTACCAAGAAGACAGCAGGAACTAGTGCAGGCAGTCATCAGGCATC